>NW_025814887.1:0-95320 GCF_022079265.1 Lynx rufus
CCACTGACAGCAAAGCGAGCTGAGCCTGCTCCTCCCGACCCTGTGCACCTTCTGAACCCACCCAGGCTATTATGCCAGATCCCATCAAAGAAGCACCACAAGCCTGCCAGTGTGCAAGTAGCCCAGATAGGGGCCACACCACTCCACAGTGAGTGCTGCCCCTGGGAGAGGGGAAGATAAGGTACACACCAGTCTGACTGTGGCCCCAGCGGTGGGCTGGGGACAAATATCAGGTCTGACTGCAGTCCACCCACCACAACAAATTACTCCAGACAGCATAGGGGAAATGTCCTGCAGTTTGGCGCCACCCCAGAGACTACCAAAATGACAAAACAGAAGGGCTTTCTTCAAAGAAACTCCAGGAAGTAGCGACACCTAACAAATTGATCAAAACCAATTTAAACAATATAACAAAACAAGAATTTAGAATAATAGTCATAAAATTAATCGCTGGGCTTGAAAAAGACATACTACAGGATAGAAGATAATCTATTGCTACAGAGATCAAGGGACTAAGAAATAGTCATGAGCAGCTAAAAAATGCTGTAAATGAGGTGAAAATAAAAGGGAGGCGGCCATAGCACGGATTGAAGAGGCAGAGAAGAGAATACGTGAATTAGAAGATAAAATTATGGGAAAAGAGGAAGCTGAGAAAAAGAGAGATAAAAAAAATCCAGGAGTCTGAGGGGAGAATTACAGAGCTAAGTGAAGCAATCAAACGAAACAGTATCTGTATAATAGGAATTCCAGAAGATGAAGAGAGAGAGAAAGGGGCTGAAGGTGTACATGAACAAATCAGAGCTGAGAACTTCCCTGATCTGGGGAAGGAAACAGGCATTGAAATCCATAAAGCACAAAGAACTCCCTTCAGACGTAAGTTAAATCGATCTTCTGCATGACATATCATAGTGAAACTAGCAAAAGACAAGGATAAAGAGAAAATTCTGAAAGCAGCTAGGGATAAACATGCTCTAACATATATAGGGAGACCGATAAGACTAGTGACGGATCTATCTACTGAAACTTAGCAGGCCAGAAAGGAATGGCAGGAGATCTTCAATGTGATGAACAGAAAAAAATATGCAGCTGAGAATCCTTTATCCACCAAGTCTGTCATTTAGAGTAGAAGGAGAGACAAAGGTCCTCCCAAACAAACAAACACTGAAGGAATTCATCATCACTAAACCAGCCCTACAAGAGATCCTAAGGGGGATTCGGTGAGTGGAATGTTGCAAAGACCACAAAGGACCAGAGACATCACTACAAGCATGGAACCCACAGACGTCACAATGACTCTAAACCCATATCTTTCAAAAATAACACCGAATGTAAATGGACTAAATGCTCCAACCAAAAGACATAGGGTATCAGAATGGATAAAGAAAATAAAAAAACAAGACCCATCTATGTGCTGTCTACAAGAGACTCATTTTAGACCTGAGAACACCTTCGGAGTGAAAGTGAGGGCATGCAGAATTATCTATCATGCTACTGGAAATCAAAAGAAAGCTGGAGTAGCCATACTTATATCAAAGAAAGTAGACTTTAAATTAAAGGCTGTAACAAGAGATGAAGAAGGGCATTATATAATAATTACAGGGACTATCCATCAGGTAGTGCTAACAATTATAAATGTCTATGCACCGAAAACGCGAGCCCCCAAATATATAAAACAATTAATCACAAACGTAAGCAACCCTATTGACAAGAATGTGGTAATTGCAGGGGACTTTCATACTCCACTTACAACAATGGATAGATCATCTAGACAGGATCAATAAAGAAACAAGGGCCCTGAATGATACACTGGATCAGATGGACTTGACAGATATATTTAGAACTCTGCATCTCAAAGCAACAGCGTATACTTTCTTCTCGGGTGCACATGGAACATTCTCCAAGATAAATCACAAACTTGGTCACAAAATAGCCCTTCATAAGTATACAAGAATTGAGATCATACCATGCGTACTTTCAGACCACAATGCTATGAAGTTTGAAATCAACCACAGGAAAAAGTCTGGAAAACCTCCAAAAGCATGGAGGTTAAAGAACACCCTACTAAGGAAGGAACGGGTCAACCAGGCAATTAGAGAAGAAATTTAAAAATATATGGAAACAAATGAAAATGAAAAGACAGCAATTCAAATGCTTTGGGATGCAACGAAGGCAGTCCCGAGAGGAAAATACATTGCAATCCAGGGCTATCTCCAGAAACGAGAAAAATCCCAAATACAAACTCTAACAGAACACCTAAAGGAAATAGAAGCAGAACAGCAAAGACACCCCAAACTCAGCAGAAGAAGGGAAATAATAAAGATCAGAGCAGAAATAAACCATATAGAATCCAAAAAACTGTAGAGCAGATCAATGAAACCAAGAGTCGGTTTTTTGAAAAAAATAAACAAAATTGTTAAACCTCTAGCCAGGCTTCTCAAAAAGAAAAGGGAGATGACCCAAATAGATAAAATCACGAACGAAAGTGGAATTATAACAACTATCCCCTCAGAAATACAAGCAATTATCAAGGAATACTATGGAAAATTATATGCCAACAAACTGGACAACCTGGAAGAAATGGACACATTCCTAAACACCCAAACACTTCAAAAACTTAAACAGGAAGAAATAGAAAACTTGAACACACCCATAACAAGTGAGTAAATTGAATCCATTATCAAAAATCTCCCAACAAATAAGAGTCCAGGACCAGATGGCTTCCCAGGGGAATTCTACCAGACACTTAAGCAGAGATAATACCTATCCTTCTCAAGCTGTTCCAAAAAATAGAAAGGGAAGGAAAACTTCCAGACTCATTCTATGAAGACAGCATTACTTTGATTCCTAAACCAGACAGAGATCCAGCAAAAAAAGAGAACTATAGGCCAATATCCCTGATGAATGTGGATGCAAAACTTCTCAATAAGATACTAACAAATCGAAAACAACAGCATATAAAAAGAATTATACACCACGATCCAGTGGGATTCAGCCCTGTGATGCAGGGTTGGATCACATTCACAAATCAATCAATGTGATACATTACACTAATAAAACAAAAGATAAGAACGCTATGATCCTCTCAATTGATGCAGAAAAAGCATTTGACAAAATTCAGCATCGTTTCTTAATAAAAACCCTCAAGAAAGTCGGTATAGAAGGAACATACTTAAACATCATAAAAGCCATTTATGAAAAGCCCACAGCTAATATCATCCTCATTGGGGAAAAACAGAGCTTTCTCCCTGAGATCAGGAACACGACAGGGATGTCCACTCTCACCGCTGTTGTTTCACATAGTGTTGGAAGTTCTAGCATCAGCAATCAGACAACAAAGGGAAATCAAAGGCATCAAAATTGGCAAAGATGAAGTCAAGCTTTCACTTTTTGCAGATGACAGGATATTATACATGGAAAACCCGATAAGATTCCACCAAAATCTGCTGTAACTGATACATGAATTCAGAAAAGTCACAGGATACAAAATCAATGTACAGAAATCAGTTGCATTCTTATACACTAATAATGAAGCAACAGAAAGACAAATAAAGAAACTGGTCCCATTCACAATTGCACCAAGAAGCCTAAAATACTTAGGAATAAACCTAACCAAAGAGGTAAAAGATCTGTATGCTGAAAAGTATAGAAAGCTTATGAAGGAAATTGAAGAAGATATAAAGAAGCGGAACAACATTCTGTGCTCATGGATTGGAAGACTAAATATTGTCAAAATGTCAATACTACCCAAAGCTATCTACGCATTCAATGCAATCCCAATCAAAATTGCACCAGCATTCTTCTTGAAGCTAGAACAAGCAATCCTAAAATTTGTATGGAACCACAAAAGACCCCGAATAGCCAAAGTAATTTTGAAGAAGAAGACCAAAGTGGGAGGCATCACAATCCCAGACTTTAGCCTCTACTACGAAGCTGTAATCATCAAGACACCATGGTATTGGCATGAAAACAGACACATAGACCGATGGAATAGAATAGAGACTCCAGAATTGGACCCAAAACGTATGGTCAACGAATCTTTGACAAAGCAAGAAAGAATATCCAATGGAAAAACAACAGTCTCGTTAACAAATGGTGCTGGGACAGCTGGACAACAACATGAATAAGAATGAAACTAGACCACTTTCTGACACCATTCACAAAAACAAACTCAAAATGGATAAAGGACCTGAATGTGAGACAGGAAACCATCAAAACCCTAGAGGAGAAAGCAGGAAAACACCTCTCTGACCTCAGCTGCACCAATTTCTTACTTGACACATCCCCAATGGCAAGGGAATTAAAAGCAAAAATGAACTATTGGGACCTCATGAAGATCAAAAGCTTCTGCACAGCAAAGGAAACAATCAACAAAACTAAAAGGCAACCAAGGGAATGGGAAAAGATATTTGCAAATGACATATCGGACAAAGGGCCAGTATCCAAAATCTATAAAGAGCTCACCAAACTCCACATCTGAAAAACAAATAATCCAGTGAAGAAATGGGCAGAAAACATGAATAGACACTTCTCTAAAGAAGACTTCCAGATGGCCAACAGGCACATGAGAAGATGCTCAACGTCGCTCCTCATCAGGGAAATACAAATCAAAACCACACTCAGATATCACCTCACGCCAGTCAAAGTGGCTAAAATGAACAAATCAGGAGACTATAGATGCTGGCGAGGATGTGGAGAAATGGGAACCCTCTTGCACTGTTGGTAGGAATGCAAACTGGTGCAGCCACTCTGGAAAACAGTGTGGAAGTTCTTCAAAAAATTAAAAATAGACCTACCCTATGACCCAGCAATAGCACTGCTAGGATTTTACCCAAGGGATACAGGAGTACTGATGCATAGGGGCACTTGTACCCCAATGTTTATAGCAGCACTTTCAACAATAGCCAAATTATGGAAAGAGCCTAAATGTCCATCAACTGATGAATGGATAAATAAATTGTGGCTTATATATACAATGGAATACTACATGGCAATGATAAAGAATGAAATATGGCCTTTTGTAGCAACGTGGATGGAACCGGAAGGGTTATGCTAAGTGAAATATGTCATACAGACAAATACAGATATCATATGTGTTCACTCTTATGTGGATCCTGAGAAACTTAACAGAAGTCCATGGGGGAAGGGAAGGACAAAAAAGGATTAGAGATGGAGGGGGCCAAAACATAAGAGACTCTTAAAAACGGAGAACAAACTAAAAATTGATGGGGTTGGGAGGGAGGGGAGGGTGGGTGATGGGTACTGAGGTGGGCCCCTGTTGGGATGAGCTCTGGGTTTTGTATGGAAACCAATTTGACAATAAATTTCATATTAAAAATAAAAATAAATACATATCTATAAATAATTACTCTGAATGTAAATGGACAAAACATTCCATCAAAATACATAAGGTATACGAATGGATGAAATGAAAAACAAGATGTATCTATGTATTGCCTACAAAAGTGTCATTTTAGTACAAAACACACCTGCTGGTTGAAAGTGAGGGGATGTAGAACCATCTGTCCATGTAAATGGACATTAAAAGAAAGAACAAAATACTAGTACTTATAAAAGACAAACTAGATTATAAACCTAAAACTAACAGCAGATGAAAAAGGGCACTATATTATAATAAAGGGGACTATCTAACAGGAAGATCTAATAATTGTAAATATTTATGCCCCCAACTTAGAAAAACTAAATATATAAAATAAGTTATAACAAACATAATGGGAGTCGTTAATAATAATATAGTAATAGCAGGGGACTTTAACACCCCTTCACATAAATGGACACATCATCTAAGCGGTAAATCAACAAAGAAACAATGGCTTTGAATGGCACACTGCACCAGATGAACTTCACAGATATATTCAGAACATTGCATCCCAAGGCAACAGAATACATGTGTATTCTTCTCAAGTGCACATGGTATATTTTCCAGAGCAGCTCACATACTAGGTCACAAATCAGAACTGAAGAAGTACAAAAAGACTGAGATCATACCATGAATCTTTTCTTACCTCAATGCTATGAAAGTTGAAGACAAACACAAGAAAAAAAATTTGGAACATCCACAAATATATGGAAGGCAAACAACATTCTACTAGCAATAAATGAGTCAAGTAGTAAATTAAAGAAGAAATACAAATATACATGTAAACAAATTAAAATGGGGGGAAAATGGTCCAAAGCAATTGGGATGTAGCAAAAGTAGTGATAAGAGGGAAGTATAGGGCAATATAGGCCTACCTCAAGAAGGAAGAAACGTCTCAAATAAACAACTTAACCTTACTCTTAAAGGAGCTAGAAAAATAACTACAAATGAAGCATAAAGCCATCAGAAAAAGGGAGATAAAAAATGAGAGCGGAAATAAATGATATAGAAACTAAAGAAAAAAAAACAGTAGGTTAATGAAGTTAGGAGTTGGTTTTTTGAAAATATTATTACAATTGATAACCCCCTACTCAGACTTATAAAAAGAAAAGAAATGAACCAAATATATAAAATCACAAATGAAAGAGGAGAAATAACAAGCAACATCACAGAAATACAATTACAAGGCAATATTATGAAAAACTTATAGGCCACCAAATCAGACAATATGGAAGAAAAGTATAAATTCCTAGAACCATGTGAACTACCAAAACCAAAACAGGAATAGAATACTTGACCAGATCAATAATCAGCCAGAAAATTGAATCAGTAATCAAAAATCTTCCAACAAACTAAAATTCATGCCTAATGGCTTCAATGAGAATTCTATCAAACATTTAAAGAACAGCTAATACCTATTTCTCTCAAATTACTCAAAAAATAGAAAAGGAAGTAAAACTTCCCAACTCATTTCATGAGGCCAGCATTACCCTGATTCTCAACCCTGACAAAGAGTCTACTAAACCAAACAAACAAGCAAACTAACAAACAAACAAAACAACTAAAGGGCAGTATCCCTGATGAACATGGATGCAAAATTCTCAACAAAATACTAGCAAATCAAATCCAACAGTACATTAAAAGAATCATACACCATGATCAAGTAAGCATTATTCCTGGACTACAAGAATGGTTCAGTATTCATAAATGAATCAAGTGATACATCACATTAGTAAAAGAATGGATAATAACTTTATGATCCTCTCAGTAGAGGATCATATAGGATCCAGAAAAAGCATTGGACGTATAGGATGCAGATCATACCTGCATATGGAGGATATTATAGGATCCAGAAAAAGCAATGGACATATAGGATGCAGAAAAAGCATTGGACAAAGTACGACATCCATTCATGATACAAACTCTCAACACAGTAGGGATAGAGGGAACATACTTCAAGATTTTAAAGGCCATATACAAAGAACACACAGTTAATATCATCCTCAATGGGCAAAATCTGAGAGCTCTTTCTCTAGAGTCAGGAATAAGACAGGGATGTGCATTCTCACCACAATTGTTTAACATAGTAATATAAGACCCAGCCTCAGCACTCAGACAACAAAAAGAAATTAAAAGCATCCAAATCAGCAATAAAGAACTCAAACTTTTACTATTTACAGATTACATGGTACTCTATGTAGAAAACCCAAAAGACTCCACCAAAATCTTGCTAGAACTGATACACAAATTCAGTAAATTGGTAGGATACAAAATCAATGTACAGAAACCTGTTGCATTTTTATACACCAATAATGAAGCAGCAGAAAAAAAAATCAAGTAAGCGATCCCATTTACAACCGGGCCAAAACCCATAAGATACCTAGGAATAAACATAACCAAAATGGTAAAAGGTCTGTAATCTGAAAATCACTATTGAAAGAAACTAAAGATGATACAAAGAAATGGAAAATCATTCCATGCTCATGGATTGGATGAATAAATATTGTTAAAATGTCTAAAGTTCCCAGTCTACAAATTTAATGGAATCCTTATCAAAGTACCACCATTTCTTCACAGAGATAGAACAAACAATTCTAAAATTTGTATGGAACCACAAAAGGCCCTGAATAGACCAGGGAATCTTCAAAAGGAAAACCAAAGCTGGAGGAATCACAATTAAATACTTCAAGCTACATTACAAAGCTGTAATCATCCAGAAAGCATGGTATTGGCACAAAAACAGACACATATATCAATGCAACAGAACAGGAAATCCAGAAATGAACCCACAAGTCTATGGTTAACTAATCTTCGACAAAGCAGGAAAGAATACCCAATGGAAAAAAGATAGTTTCTTCAACAAATGACGTTGGGAAAACTAGATAGTAACATGTAAAAGAATGAACCTGGACAACTTTCTTACACCACAAATCCAAAATGGATGAAAGATCTAAATGTGAGATAGGAAACTATTAAAATCCTAAGAGGAAAACACAGGCAGTAACCTTTTTGACATCAGCTATAGCAACTCCTTACTAGATATGTCTCTTCAGGCAAGGGAAACAAAAGCAAAACTAAACTATTGGGACTTCATTAAGATTAAAACTTCTGCAAATGACAAGATTTCATTCTTTTTGATCACCACCAAGTAGTATTCCACTGTATGTATGTATGTGTGTGCATATGTATGTGCGTGTGTGTGTATATATATATATATGTATATATATATATACATATATATATATATTTTCTTTATCCACTCATCAGTTGTGTAACTAAAGTGTATTATGCTAAGAGAAATAAGTGAGCCAGAGAAAAACAAATACAAAATTTCACTCATGTGGAATTTAAGAAACACTACAGATGAACATAGCAGAAGGGAAAGAAAAATAAGATTAAAAACAGAGAAGGAGGCAAACCATAAGAGACCCTTAAATACAGAGAGTAAACTGAAGGTTACTGGAGGGGAGGTGGGGGGGATGGACTAAATGGGTGATGGGCATTAAGGAAGGCACGTGTTGGGATGAGCACTGGATGTTATATGTAAGTGATGAATCACTGAGTTCTAGTCTCTTAATCAATACTACATTGCATGTTAACTAACTTGAATTTAAATAAATAATAAATATATATATATATATATATATATATATATAAATAAAATATTGTCAAATTTAAAAAAAAGACAAAAACTTTCTGCACAGCAAATGAAACAGTCAACAAAACTAAAAGTTAACATTTGGCATGGGAGATTATATTTGCAAATGATATATATGATAAAGGGTTAGTAACCAAAATATAAAGACTTATAAAAAATAAACTAGAATTTAAAACAGCAATCATAAGGACATTAGCTGAGTTTAAAAACCAAGACAGAGAAGACACTAGAGGATCTCTTACTGCAGAGATAAATGAGTTAAAATCTAGTCAGGCCAAAGTTAAAAATGTGATAACTCAGATGCAACCCCAAATGGAAGCCACAAAAATGAGGATGGACGAAGCAGAGGAGCAAATTAGGGATATAGAAGACAAAATTGCAGAAAAAAATAAAGCTGAAAAGAAGAGGGAAAGAAAGGTCATGGACCATGAAGCACACTTAGGGAACTCAGTGACTTATTAAAACACATTACAACTGATACGAATATATCAGAGGAGCCCCAGAAGATTAAGAGAGAGAAAGGAGGCAGAAGGTTTATTTGAACAAATTATAGCTGAAAACTTCCCTAATCTGGGGTAGGACACAGACATCAAATCCAAGAACCACAGAGAACTTCCATTAAATTCAACAAAAGCCAATCATCGCCAAGGTATACTATAGGCCTTGTCTATAGTCACAAAATACACAGACAAGGAAAGAATCCTAAAAGCAGCAAGGGAAAAAAAGTCCTTAACCTACATGGGAAGACAGATCAAGTTGGCAGCAGATCTGTCTACCCAAACATGGCTGGCCAGAAAGGGGTGGCAGGAAATATTCAAAGTGCTAGATGGGAAAATACACAGCCACAAATTCTTTATCCAGCAAGGCTGTCATTCAGAGGAGAAGAGATAGAGATTCCCAGACAAACAAAAAATTAGGAGTTGCTGAACAATAAATCAGCCCTGCAAGAAATTTTAAGGGGGACTTTTTGAGTGGAGAAAAAAAAAACGACCAAAGCAAGAAAGATTAGAAAGGACCAGAGAATATCATGACAAACAGCAACTCTACAGGTAACACAATGGCACTGAATTTATATCTTTCAGTTATCACTCTGAATGCAAATGGACTAAATGCTCCAATCAAAAGACATAAGGTGTCATAATGGATAAAAATCTGAGACCCATCTATATGATGCCTACAAGAGACTCATTTTAGACCTAAAGAGAGCTATAGATTAAAAGTCAAGAGATGGAGAAGACTCTATCATGCTAACATATGTCAAAAGAAAGCCAGAATAGCCATTCTTACATCAGACAAACTAGATTTTAAAGCAAATATTGTAACAAGAGATGAGGAAGTGCATTATATCATAATTAAGGGGTCTATCTGGGAAGAAGATCTAACAATTGTAAATATATATGCTCTCAATTTGAAAGCAGCCAAATATATAAATTAATAACAAACATAAAGAAACTCATTCATAATAATACAATAATAGTAGAGGACTTTAACACCCCACTTATATCAATGGGCAGTTAATCTAAGCAGAAAATAAACAAGAGCCTAATGGCTTTGAATGACACACTGGACTAGATAGACTTAATAAACATATGCAGAATATTTCATCTCAAAGCAGCAGAATACACATTCTTCTTGAATGCACATAGAACATTCTCCAGAACAGATTACATACTGAGTCACAGATCAGGCCTCAACAAGTGCAAAAAAAAAAAAAAATGAGATCGTGCCATGCATATTTTTAGACCACAATGCTATGAAACTTGAAGTTAACCACAAGAAAAATTTTAGAAAGCTGTCAAATACATGGAGTTTAGAGAACATTCTACTAAAGAATGAATGGGTTAACCATGGAAATTAAAAAATACATGGAGGCAAATGAAATTGAAAACACGACAGTCCAAAACCTTTGGGATGTAGCAAAGGCGGTCTTAAGAGGGAAGTATATTGCAATCCATCCCTATATCAAGAACCAAGAAAAGTCCCAAATTTACAACTTAAACTTACACCTAAGATGCTAGAAAAGGAATAGCAAATAAAGCCTATAGTCAGCAGAAGAAGGGAAATAATAAAGATTAGAGGAGAAATAAACAATACAGAAACAACAACAAAACAGAGCAGAACAGATCAACAAAATGAAGAGGAGGTTCTTTGAAAGAAATAATAAAATTGATAAAACCCTAGTCAGACTTATCAAAACAGTAAAGAGAAAGGACACAAATAGACAAAATTATGAATGAAAGAGGAAAGATCACATCCAACACCACAGAAACACAATTATAAGAGAATACTAAGAAAAATTATCTTCCAAAAAACTGGGCAATCTGGAAAAAGTAGACAAATTCCTAGGAACGTACAGACTACCAAAACTGAAACAGAAAGAACTATAAAATATGAACAGACTCATAACCAGCAAAGAAATTGAATCAGTAATCAAAAATCTCCCAATGAATAAGAGTCCTGGGCCAGATGGCTTCCCAGGGGGAATTCTACCAGACATTTAAAGGAGAGTTAATACACATTCTTAAACTGTTCCAAAAAAATATAAATGGAAGGTAAACATCCAAACTCATTCAATGAAGCCACTATTACCTTGATTCCAAACCCAAAGATTCCACTAAAAAGGAGGACTACAGGCCAATATACTTGATGAATATGGATGCAAAAATTTTCAATAAAATACTAGCAAATCAAATTCAATGGTGCATTAAAAGAATTATTCACCATGATCAAGTGGGATTTATTCCTGGTTGCAGAGTAGGTTCAATATTTGCAAATCAATCAATCAATCAATCAATCAATCAAATCATTATTGCAAATAAATTAATGTGATGCATCACATTAATTAAAAAAAGGGTAAGAACCAAATGATCCTGTCAACAGATGCAGAAAAAGCATTTGACAAAATACAGCATCCATTTTTGATGACAAAACACCAAATAATTTACGGACAGATGGAACATACCTCAACATCCTAAAGGCCATGTACAAAAGACACACAGCTAATATCATCCTCAATGGGGAAAAGCTGAGCATTTCTCCTATGGTCAGGAAGAAGACAAGGATGCCCACTCTCACCATTACTATTTAACGTAATACTAGAATCCCTAGCCTCCGTAGTCAGACAACAAAGAGAAATAAAAGGCATCCAAATCAGCAAGGACGAAGTCAAACTTTCGCTATTTGCAGACAGTATGATACTCTATGTAGAAAACACAAAAGACTACTAAAAATTGCTACAACTAATACATTGATTTAGCAAAGTTGCAGGATATAAAATCAATGTACAGAAATCTGTTGCATTTCTATACACCAATAACTAAATGGCAGAAAAAGAAATCAAGGAATCATTCCCATTTGCAATTGCACCAAAACAAAAAAGATATCTAGGAACAAAACTAACTAAAGAGGTAAAAGATCTGTACTCTGAAAACTATAGGATACTTATGAAAGAAATTAAAAAAAGGACACAAAGAAATAGAGAAGCATTCCATGCTCATAGATTGGAAGAACAAACGGTTTTAAAATGTCTCTATTACCCAAAGGAATCTACATATTTATTGGAATCTTTATCAAAATACCACCAGCATTTTTTGCAGAGCTAGAACAGTCAATCCTAACATTTATTTGGAACCAAAAAAAGACCCCAAATAAGCAAAGTAACCCTGAGAAAGAAAAACAAGACTTGAGGTATCACGGTTCCATATTTCAAGCTAAATTACAAAACCGTGATCATAAATACAGTATGGTCCTGGCACAAAAACAGACACAGAGATCAATGGAACAGAATATGAAACCCAGAAATGAACCACCAACTCTATGCTCAACTCATCTTTGACAAAGTTGGAAAGAATATCCAATGTGAAAAAGCAGTCTCTTCAACAATTTGTGCTTGGAAAACTGGATGGCAACATGCAGAAAAATTAAAGTGAACCCCTTTCTTACGTCATACACAAAAGTAAATTCAAAATGGAGGAAAGGCCCAAATGTGAGACAGGAAACCATCAATATCACATAGGAGAATACAGGCAGCAACCTCTTTGACCTCAGCTGAAGCAACCTATTACTACACCCATTGCTGAAGGCAAGGGAAACAAAAGCAAACATGACCTATTGGGACCTCATCAAGACAAAAAGCTTCGGGGCGCCTGGGTGGCGCAGTCGGTTAAGCGTCCGACTTCAGCCAGGTCACGATCTCGCGGTCCGTGAGTTCAAGCCCCGCGTCAGGCTCTGGGCTGATGGCTCAGAGCCTGGAGCCTGTTTCCGATTCTGTGTCTCCCTCTCTCTCTGCCCTCCCCCGTTCATGCTCTGTCTCTCTCTGTCCCAAAAATAAATAAACGTTGAAAAAAAAAAAAAAAGACAAAAAGCTTCTGCACAGTGAAGGAAACAATCAACAAAACTAAAAGGTAGCCTATGGAATGGGAGAAGATATTTGCAAAGGACATATCTGATAAAGGGTTAGTATCCAAAATCTATAAAATGAGTTATTAAACTCAACACCCAAAAAACAAATAACCCATTTAAGAAATGGGAAGAAGACATGAATACACAATTTTTCAAAGAAGACATCCAGATGGCTAACAGACACATGAACAGATGCTCAAAAGCACTCATCACCAGGGAATTACAAATCAAAATCATGATGAGATACCACCTCACACCTGTAAGAATGACTAAAATTAACAACACGAGAAATAACAGGTGTCGACATGGATGTAGAGAAAGGGGAACACTCTTGCACTGTTTGTGGGAATGCAAACTGGTGCAGTCACTCTGGAGAATAGTATGGAGATTTCTCAAAAACTAAAATTAGAGGTACCCTACAATCCAACAATTGAACTATTAGGTATTTACTCAATGGATACAAAAATACGGATTTGAAGGGATACACACACCCTAATGTTTATAGCACTAGCATCAACAATAGTCAAACTATGGAGAGAGCCCAAATATCCAATTACTGATGATTGTATAAAGAAGATATGGCATACATATACAATGGAGTATTAGTCAGCCTTCAAAAAGAATGAAATCTTGACATTTTCATGAACATGGATGGAGCTAGAAGGTATTATGCTAAGCCACATAAGTCAAACAATGAAAGACAAATACCATATGATTTCATTCATGTGTGGAATTTAAGAAACAAAACAGAGGAATATACGGGATGGGGGAAAATGAGCAGAGGGAGACAAACCACAAGCAACTCTTAATAATAGAGAATAAAATGAATTGATGGAAGGAAGTGGATGAGATTTGGGCTAGATGGCTAATAGGTATTGAGGAGGGCACTTGTGATGAACACTGGGTGTTGTATTGTTGTATGTAAGTGAAGAACCACTGAATTCTACTCCTGAACCCAATATTGTACTGTATGTTGGCTATCTACAATTTAAATTACATATATATAAGCTGACACATTATAAATCATAATTACTGTTGAATAAAATGTGTCAGAATAATGAGTAAATTTTGTATAAATGCACAGTTACATAAGTAATCTTAAACATCTGATATGGTGCCAGTTTATCTAATCAGTAAATCCATATAAGCTTAGGAAGAACACACTCAAGTAAAATAAAATTGCATTCTTGTGTTATATTTAAACTTGATAAGTCAGGTCACATAGCTATTTTTATTAAAGCAACATTATCAGTATTTTTGACAGGGATTTACATAAATCACATTAACCAGCAAACTTAAAAGACCATCAACTTAATGTATACTGCCATATGCAGAAGAGGTTATATACAAACCTAATGATAACTGTATACTAAAAGCTACTAGTAAACTTGCAAAGAAAAAGAGAATGAAATCCAAATGTATCACTAATGAAAATCAGCAAACCATGAAAGAACAGAGAAGATAACAGAAAAAATCTTCAGAAACAACCACATTAAAAATAAAACTGAAATGAAATTAAATAGTTACTTTCAGAAGCACCTTGTCGACTCAATTGGTTAAGCATCAGACTCTTGATTTCATCTCAGGTCATGATGTCACTGTTCATCAGTTCGGCCCCATGTTGGGCTCTGTGCTGACAGCGCAGAGCCTACTTGGGATTCTCTCTCTCCTCTCTCTCTGTCCTTCCCCCACTCTCTTGAGCACTCTCTCTCAAAATAAATAAATAAGCTTTAAAAAATTAACTATTTCAAATGTAAATAAACTAAATCCTTCAATCAAAGGACATAGGGTGGGGCACCTGGGTGGCTCAGTTGGTTAAGAGTCCAGCTCTTGGTTTCGGCTCAGATCACGATCTCACAGTTCATGGATTCAACCCCACATCTGCCTTGTGTTGGCAGTATGGAGCATGCTTGGAATTCTCTCTCTCTCCCTCTCTCTCTCTGCCCCTCCCCTGCTCGCTCTCTCTCTGTCTCTCTCTCTCTCTCTCAAAATAAATAAATAAACTTAAAAAATAACAAAACAACACTTTTTTAAAAAAGGACATAAGGTGACAGAATGGATAAAAAAACAAGACCCATCTATATGCTGCCTACAAAAGATTCATTTCTGACCTAAAGACACCTGCAGATTGAAAGTGAGGGGAGGGGTTACATCTTTCATGCAAATGGATATCAAAAAAAAAAAAAGAGCCAAAGTAGCAATACTGATATCAGACAGAGTAGGCTTTATTTTTTTGTAAGTTTATATCTAAATTCCAGTTAGTTAACATGCGGTGTAATATTAGTTTCAGGTATATAATATAGTGATTAAACACTTCCATACAACACTGTGATCATCACAACAAGTGTACTCCTTAATCCCCATCACTTATTTAACCCATCCCCCCACCCACTTCCCTTTGGTAACCATCAGTTTGTTCTCTAAAGTTAAGAGTCTATTTCTTGGTTTCCCTCTCTCTCTTTTTGGTCCCCTTGCTCATTTGTTTTGTTTCTTAAACACATATGAGTGAAATTGTATGGTATTTGTCTTTCTCTGACTGACTTATTTTGCTTAGCATAATACTCTCTAGTTCCATCCATGTCCTTGGAAGTGGTAAGTTATACATACATATATATATATATATATATATACACTATAAAATTATTAATTATATTATTATATAACTAATTATATAATAATATAATTCTATATATTATATATAACTAATATATAGAATAATGATAATAACTAATATAGAAATATATATAATCACATATTCTTTGTTCTTCATTTGGGCTCTTTCCATAATTTGGCCTATTGTACATAGTGCTATAAGCTTTGGAGTGCATGTATACCTTTGAATTAGTATGTTTGTATTCTTTGGGTAAATTCCATGTAGTGAAGTTACTAGACTGTAGGGTAGTTCTATCTTTAACTTTTTGAGGAACCTCCATATTATTTACCACAGTGCTGTAACATTTTGCATTCCCACCACATTGCAAGAGGGTTCCCCATTCTCCACATCTTCCCCAACATCTGTTGTTACTTATGTTGTTGATTTTAGTCATTCTGACAGGTATGAGGTGATATCTCATTACAGTTTGGGTTTACTTTTTCCTGATGATAAGGGGTGTTGAGCATCTTGTGTCTGTTTGCCATCTGTATATCTTCTTTGTAGAAATGTCTCTTCATGTCTTTTGCCTATTATTAATTGGGTTATTTGTTTTGGGGTGTTTAGTTTTTTAAGCTCTTTACATATTTTGGATACTAGTCCTTTATTGGATATGTCATTTGCAAATACCTTTTCACATTCTGTAGGACTGTTTCCAGGCTTTAGGCCTTGCTGCTTACAAGAACTCACACAATTCAGCCCCCCTCATTTTCCTAGCCAATGACTATGGGAAAACGTTCTCCTTGTGTATTGCCATGTGTGTTCCTCATTCTCTCACCCTTCTTTGTGAACATGGTTCTCTCTCCTTTGCAGCACCCATGATAGGTTTCTCAACTAAACCATGTCTCCGCACTTCCTACTTTCTTCAATGTGGCCTCTTCTCTCACTCTAGTTGTGAAGCTTGTTCTGTCATTGTTCAGGTCGATTTATGGGGCATTTAGGATGATTTGATAGTTATATAATTGTGTTTGTGGGAGCAGGTGAGCCTATGGTTCTTCTATTCCACCACTATCTTCTTGGTCAAACAAAGTACACCTTAAAACAAACACTGTAACAAAAGACAAAAATGGACACTATATAATAATAATCGGGACAATCCACCAAGAATATATAACATAAATATTCACCCTACATAGGAGCATTGAATACATAAAACAATTAATAACAAACATAAAGGATATAATCAATAATTATATAATAACAGGACTTTAACATCCCTTACATCAATGGACAGATCATTTAAACAGAAAATCAACAAGGCAAAATGGCTTTGAATGACACTGGACCAGGTGGATCTAGTAGACATATTCAGAACAGTCCATCTTAAAGCAACAGAATGCACACTCTTTTCAAGTGCACATGGAACATTCTCCAGAATAAGATCATATAGTAGCCCACAAAACAAACTTCAACAAATTCAAGAAAATCAAAATCATACCATGCTTTTCTCTGACTATAATTCTATGAAACTAGAAGTGAACCGCAAGATAAAAATCTGGAAAGACAAGTACATGGAGGTTAAAGAACATCCTCCTAAACAGTGAATGGGTCAACCATGAAATCAAAGTAGAAATTTAAAAAATACATAGAAGCAAATAAAAATGAAAACAAAACGTTCCAAAATCTTTGAGATGCAGGAAAAAATGTCGTAAGAGGGAAATATATAGCAAAACATGCCTACATCAAAAGCAATAAAATGTCAAATAAACAATCTAACCTTACACCTAAAGGAGCTGGAAAAAGAACAATTAACAAAACCTAAAGCAAGCAGAGGGAAGTAAATAATAAATATCAGAGCATATTTCTGCTCTAATGATATAGCATTGTATATAGACAATAGAAAAGATCAATGATACCAGTAGCTCTTTCTTTGGAAAACTAAAAAAAGAAAAATGATAAAACCCTAGCCAGACTTAGCAAAAAGAAAAAAGACCCAAATAAATAAAATCACAAATGAGAGAGGATAAATAATAACTGACACCACAGAAATAAAATAATTATAAGATAATATTATGACAAAATACACGCCAACAAATTAGACAACCTGGAAGAAATGGATAAATTCCTAGAAATATATAAACCATCAAAACTGAAACATGAAAAATTAGAAAACTTGAACAGACTGATAGCCAGGAAATAACTTGAATCAATAGTCAAAAAAGCTCCCAAGAAACAAAAAACCAGGGCAAGATGGTTCAGAGGTGAATTCTACTAACATTTAAGAAAGAGTTAATACCCTTTCATGTCAAACTATTCCAAAAAATTGAAAAGGAAGAAAAATTTACAAATTCATTCTATGAGGCCAGCATTACCCTGATACCAAAACCAGATAAACACACCACTAAAAAGGAGAACTATAGGTTCTCTCTGCATCCCTTAAGAACATAGATGCAAACATTCTCAATAACATACTAGCAAACCTAAGCCAACAACACATTAAAAAAAAATCATTCATCACCATCAAGTAGGATTTATTCCTGGCCTAGAAGCATGGTTCAGTATCTTCAAACAATCAACATTATACATCACATTAATAAAGGAAAGGATAAGAACCATATGATCATTTCAATAGATGCAGAAAACCTATTTGACAAAGTACAACATCCATTCATGTTAAAAACCCTCAGCAGAGTAGGGTTAGAAGGAACAGATCTCACCACGATAAAAGCCATATATGGAAAACCCACAGCTAATATCATTCTCAATGGGGAAAAACTGACAGTCTGTCCCCTACAGTAAGGAACAAGACAGGGATGTCTACTCTCACCACTTTTATTTAACATAATACAGTAAGTCCTAGCCTCAGCAATCAGACAACAAAAAGAAATAAAAGGCAAAGTTGGTAAGGAATAAGTCAAATTTTCAGTATTTGCAAATGACATGACACTCTAAATGGAACACATGAAAGACACCATCAAAAAAGTGCTAGAACTGATAAACTGAATTCAGTAAACTTGCTGGGTACAAAATCAACATACAGAAATCTGTTTCATTTCTATACACCACTAATGAAGCATAAGGGACATCTGCTCACTGTTTGTGTGAAGGTAAATTGGTACAGCCACTATGGAAAACAGTATGGAGGTGCCTTAAAAAAATAAAATAAAATAAAAATAGAAAAACCATATGATGAATCATTCCCAATTCTGAATATTCATCCAAAAGAATTAAAATCAGAACCTTAAATAAATCTGTGAATCATCATATTTATTGCATTAGTTATAATATTTATTTTATCTTTTCAGCATATAAAGTCTTCCAGTGAATTTAAGGTTTCATTTATTAAGGCTTCATTTATTTTTGCTCTAATCTTTATTATTTCCCTTCTTCTGCTGACTTTATTCTTTGTTTTTTTGTTGTGTTTCTACCTCCTTTAAATGTAAGATTAGTTTTTTTTATTTGAGAGGTTTTTTTTTTTTTGCTTCCTTTGATACATCTGTATTGCCACATTCTTCCCTCTTATTTTTTCTTTTCTTCAAATATTTATAAAAATTAAATTCCAGTTAGTTAACATACAGTGTATTATCAGTTTCAAGTGTAAAATTTAGTTATTATCACTTTCACACAGCACAGAATCCATTTACCCCTCTTTTTTCTTTTCCCCTTGTAGCCATGTGTTTTGTTTCTTAAATTCTTTCTCTGACTTACCTATTTCACTTACCATTATACTCTGTAGCTCCATATGTGTCATTGCAACTGATAAGATTTCATTATTTTTTTATGGTTGAGTAATACTTTATTGGATGTATGTATCACATCTTTATTCATTCATCAGTCGACAGACGCTTGGGCTGTTTCCATAATTTAGCTATTGGAGATAATGCTGCTATAAACATTAGGATTCATGTATCCCTTTGAATCAGTATTTTTGTATTATTTGTGTAAATACCTAGTAGTGCAATTTCTGGATAGGAGGGTAAGTTTAGCTTTTTGAGAAAGCTCAATACTTTTGTCCAGAGTGGCTCTACCAGTTTGCATTCCTGCCAACATTGCAAGAGGGCTACCTTTTCTCTACATCCTCACCAATACTTGTTGTTAACTTTGTTGTTGATTTTAGCCATCTGGCAGATGTGAGGTGATATCTCTTTGTAGTTTTGGTTTGCATTTCCCTGGTGACCAGTGATGCTGAACATCTTTTCACATGTTTGTTACCCATCTGGATATCTTCTTTTGAAAAGTGTCTATCCATGTCTTCTGCCTTTCTTTAAATTGGATTGTCCAGTTTTGGGGTGTCGAGTTTTATAAGTTCTTTTTATGTTATGGATACTAGCTTTTTGTTAGATATGTCCTTTGAAAATATTTTCTCCATTCAATATGTTGCCTTTTAGTTTTGCTGATTTTTACTTGGTCATGCAGAAGCTTTTTATTTTGTTGAAGTCCCAATAGGTTACTTTTGCTTTCGTTTACTTTGTCTCAAGGGACATGTCTAGAAAGAAGTTGCTACTGCCGATATCAAACAGGTTACTGTCTGTGTTCTCCTTTAGGAGTTTGATTGTTTCCTGTCACATTTAAAATTATTTTTATGGTGTAAGAAAGTGGTCAACTTACCTTCTTTTTCACTTTGCTGTCCAGTTCTAGAAATTTAAAATAAAGTCTTGGAAAATATTCAGCCCTAAGAACTCTGAAAAGCTCCAACATATTCTTAGCAATATGAACATAATGGGCAGAGAGCAAATTGGCAACATAAGAAGTTCCTGAATTTCTGTCCTGTGCAGACTCACTAAATATACAGCTACACAAAATAAATTACTTCTTAGACAAATCTAGAATGTAGCTAACTGATTCTTACACACTGGGCAACTGAGAAAATATTTATATAAAATAAGTGTGAATGGATGAGAAACAATCTTTCAGTAAACTACACCTCAGGAAAAACACCTTAAAATTGGGAGACAAACTTAACTCCATTTCTTCCTGATGAATAAAGGGTTTTGACCATACATCTAGCAATCCAAATTTTATGGCTGTCATCTAAAGAATATGCCTTCAAGTCATTTAACTCTGAAATCCAATGGGGCTCAGAATCTTTGGTCCCCTAGGACAACACTAAATAAAGATGCAGTTTTTAAGTGGTATGAACAGTTCCCATTGTTATTCCCTGAGGATCAGTGTAGATGAAGCAGAGATAAATACCCACTATCCAGTTTTTTTTTTCCTGGATGGAGTTATTCTACATATTTTCATAGCCCTGAGTCAAAAGTTTGGATTCTAATAAGACTGAATCTGGGACCTGGCTGTGAGTATTCTGGAAGCCTGAAAAAAAATTGTGAGCACATGCTCTGCTATCTTCCTCTGGCTTGTTTCACCAATAAACCCAAGTTTCCAGATTTTTCTTGATAGAAGTTTGCACACATATTTAATGCCCCATTTTTTTATGGTTTCCACCCAGGTGACTGACTTCCAAGACAGCTGTCTCTAAAAGGTAATTAGGATTAGCATTTGTGAGTTCCCCAGGACCACATTAAACTCAGAGGCCATTATAAAGAAAAGTGTAAACAAATCCACAGCTGTCCCCCTGGGCTCAGACCAGAGAAAATAGGGAAAAACACAAGATTCCAAGTTTATCCTTGGAAGAAATTTGACTGCATAATTTCATAGTTGCTGCCCAAGGGTCAGGCTTTTAATTAGCCTGTATATTGAAGTTTATGGGACACATGATTATAATTATCTGAGAGTGAAAATGGACATGTGGGACTTCTGCATCTTCTCTTCTCAGCTTGCTTAGCAATAAAATCAGGTATCCAGTTTCTCCATGAGAGATGTTTCTCCACACTCCAGAGCCTCACCTTCCATGGCCACCACATGAAGGACTGGCTCCTAATTCACAAAGCTCTGTGAGGTAATGGGACTTGGCATTCGCAAGTCCGTTATGAACACAGATAGCAAAGAGGCAATTCAATAGAAGTATACAAACACTCACAGAAATTATTCCAACATTGAATATTCTTTCCTCAGCAGAGAGTGAGTATTCAAAACACCAAGTTCATAGGTTCACTTTGACAGGCACCTTGATATGTTAGACATATCTAACATTCTTTCTAGCTGCTATCTGAAGGTTTGTCTTCTAACTGGCCTGCATCATGGAGCAGAAGAGGCATGCAATTACTAGTCTTCCAGGAGCCTAAATGGGCATGTGGAAATTTTTAATACCTTTGGGCGTCAAAGGGTCTTGCTGGCACATTGTCATATCTTCAGAGACATTAAAAGCAAAGACAGTGGTTTGGACAGCATAAAAGTCTGAGAAGCAATCAAAACTCAGTCTCAGCTGATTGGCAAGTTCCATTTCCTATATGAGGCCAGTATGTCAAGACTGGGAAAGATAGCTTTTTTATTTAATGTGCGGAAACCGACACAGAAGGTCAGGGAAATGAAGAAAGAGATGAATGCATTCCAAACAAAAGAACAAGATAAATTACCAGGAATCAACCCTAAAGAAATAGTGGTATGATTTTCCCAACAATAATTCAAAGTGATTATCATAAATGTGCTCCCAGAAAACAAGAGAACAATACATGGAAAAAGTGATAATTTTGACAAAAAGATAAAAAATATTAAAAAGTACCAAACAGAATTCATAGAGTTGAAAATACAATAACTGAACTGTTAAAAAAAAAATCAATAGGTTGGTGTGTTCAACAGCAGGCTTGATCAAGTGGAAGAAAAGATGAGAACTAAAATATTGATCAGTCAAAATCACCCAATCAGAAAAATAAATGAAAAAGAGTGAAGAGAACTTCTGGGACTTAAGGGCCACCATCACATTTACCAATATATACAGTAAGGGAGACTGTGAAGAAGAGGAAGAAAGGGGGCAGTAAGGTTATTCAAATAAATGATATCTGAAGAATGTCTAAACCTGGGGAAAAAACAGACATCCAGATCTAGGGTGTGCAAAAATCAGCAAATCAGATGACTTCAAAGAGATCCATGTCAACATATTATAATCAAATTGCCAGAAGGTACAAAGGAAGAATCTTGAAAGCAGCAAGAGAAAGGGGACTTGTTACATACATTGGAGCCTACATTACCAGATTTTTCACCAGAAAACTTGCAGCCCAAGAGTAAGTTGGATAATATATTTAAAGTACTGAAAGAAGAAAAATTCCAACCAAGGATATTTTACCTGGAAAAGTGTCCTTAGGAATTAAAGGAGAGGGGCACCTGGGTAGCTCAGTCTATTTAGTGTCTGACTCTTTAATTTTGGCTCAGGCCATGATCCTGCGGTTCATGAGATTGAGCCCCACATCGGGCTCTGCACTGACGTTGCAGAACCTTCTTAGGGCTCTCTATCTCCCTTTCTGCCTCTCCCTCTCTCACAACAAGATAAATTTAAAAACTTTAAAAATATTTTTTAAATAGATATTTTTTTCAATTTTTTTGTTGTTTATTTGAGAGAGGGAGAGAGAGAGAAAGACTGAGAGCAAGCAGGGAAGGGGAAGAGAGAGAGGGAGACATAGAATCAGAAGCAGGCTCCAGGCTCTGAGCGCTCAGGACAGAGCCAAATGCAGGGATCGAACTCACAGACCGTGGGATCATGACCTGAGCTGTAGTCAGCCGCCCAACTAACTGAGCTATCCAGGTGCCCCAAGAGATATAAGTTTTTACAGACAAAGCTGAATGAGTTTCTCACCACTAGATAGGCCTTAAAAGAAATGTTAAAGAGTCATTCAAGCTGAAATTAAATGATGATAATAACATTAAAATAAAAATAAATAAATTATAAAATGTACTGATAAAGGTAAATATATTGTCAGCCTCAGAATACTCAAATATTGTTATGGTGGTGTGCAAATTACTGATAATTCTAGCATACAGGTTAAAAAGGCAAATGTGTTAAAACAACCATAGCTACAATACTTTTTTAATGGAAACACAATATAAAAAGATATTAATTGTGACATCAAAAACAAAATGTGGGGCTGGAAGGGATGAAAATATAGCGGTTTTGTATGTAATTGAAGTTAAGGTGGTATAAGCATATAGATTGTGACAACTATAAGATGAATTATGTGAACCTCATGGTAGGTACAAAACAAAAGCTTATATAGACAAAATATAAAGAAAAAGAAATCAAAGCAGAAAATTGTCAAAATAGAAGAGAGTAAAACAGGAAGAAAAAAACCAAAAACCTACAAAGCACATAGAAATAAAAAAAAGAACCAAAATGTCAAAATAAAGCAGTTACCCATCAATAATCAAATTAACTATAAATGTAAATAAACTAAATTATGCAATCAAAACCACCAATAATCAAATTAACTATAAGTGTAAATGAATTAAATTATCTAATCAGAAAACAGTGTGGCTGAATAAATAAAAAAATATATAAAACCCAAATGTATGCCATCTATAAGAATCTCACATCAGCTTTAAGGGAAATTATACACTGAAGGTATAAGGATAGAAAACAAATATTCCACACACAGGGAAAACAAAAGACAACAGAGGTAGTGATACTTATGGCAGAAAAAAATAGGCTTTACATTAAAATAAGTAACAAGAGGGGCTACTGGGTGGAGCCCAACTCTTCATTTCAGCTCAGGTCATGATCCCAGAGTTGTGGGATCAAACCCTGAATCAGGCACCACACTGAGCATGGAACTTGCTTGTGATTCTCTCTCTCCCTCTACCCCTCTCCCCTGCTTATGCTCTCTCTCTGTCTAAGGTAAAAAAAAAAAATACAATACAATAAATAACAAGAGACAAAGAAGGTTATTATATAATGATAATGTGGACAATATATAAGAGAATTTAACAATTGTGAATATTCATGTGCACCAAATTGGAGGACCTAAAATTATAAAGCAAATATCAACATATATAAACAGATATAAAGAAAGAAGTAGACACCAATACAATAATACTAGGAACTTTCAATAATCCATTTTCAATAACTGATAGCTCATCTAGGGAAAAAATCAATAAGGGCATGTTGTACTTGAATTATACATTATATGCAACAGACCTAACTTTCATATATGGAAAATTCCATCCAAAAACATAATACACTATTCTTGAGTGCACATGGAACCTTCTCTAGGAGGAATAAAATGACATGCCAAAAGATACCTTAACAAATTGGGGTTTTTTAGAACAATTTTCTTCTTTATTTTCAAAATTAGTTTTTATTTAAACTCCAGTTTGTTAACACACAGTGTAATATTAGCTTCAAGTGTACAATTTAGTGAGTCAACACTTACATACAACACCCTGCGCTCAACA
Source organism: Lynx rufus (assembly GCF_022079265.1). Lineage (NCBI taxonomy): Eukaryota > Metazoa > Chordata > Mammalia > Carnivora > Felidae > Lynx > Lynx rufus. The sequence continues at coordinate 25,309 of NW_025814887.1, forward strand.
CAAGTGCCCTCTTTAATCCCCATCACCTATTTAACTCCTCTCCCCACCCGCATTCATTCTGGTAACCATCAGTTTGTTCTCTACAGTTAGGAGGCTATTTCTTCGTTTCACTCTCTCTTTTTCCCTATGCTAATTTGTTTTTCTTCTTTTTCTTTTACATTTATTTATTTAAATTCAAGTTCGTTAACATACAATATAATATTGGTTAATGGAGTAGAACACATTGATTCATCACTTACATATAATACCCAGTGCTCATCCCAACAAGTGCCCTCCTTAATGCCCATCACCCATTTGGCTCATCCCCCAGCCCACTTTCTCTCCAGCAACTCTCAGTTTGTTCTCTGTATTTTAAAGTCTCTTATGGTTTGCCTCCCTCTCTTATTTTATCTTATTTTTCCTTCCCTTTGCCAATGTTCATCTGCTGTGTTTCTTAAATTCCACATAAAATATATGAAATCATATATTTGTTCCAAAATCAACAAAAATAAAAGCTATTTTTGAAAAAAATCGACAAACTTTTAGCGAGACTAAAAAAAAAAAGACAAAATCAAATAAAATCAGCAGACATTACAACTCATATCACAAAGATAACAAAGGATCATAAGAAACTACTATGAAGATCAACAATTTGAATGACTTGGAGGAAATTGTTAAATTTCTAAAAACATACAACCTACCAGGAATAAATCATAAAAAATAGAATACCTGAACAGACCAATAATGTCTAAGTAGATTGAATCAATAATCAAAAACCTACAAACAAAGCAAAATCCAGGACAAAAAAGCTTCTGAATGAATTCTACTATACATTCAAAGTAGTAATACTAATCCTTCCCAAATTTTTGCACAGTCAAACAAGAGAAAAAAGTTTCAAATGCATTTAATGAGGTCAACATTACAGTGATACCAAAGTTAGACAGGGAAACAATAAGAAAATAAACTTAAAAGGTCAATATCCTGATGAACACAGATCCAAATATCCTTATCAAAATAGCAGTAAACTGATTTCAATAAAGGCACATTAATAGGATTATACATTATGATCAAGTGAGATTTTTCTCTTGCAATACAATGATAATTGAGCATATACAAATCAACATGTTTGTCTATCATATTAACAGAATGAGAATATAAATCACATGACCATCTCAGTAGATAAGAAAATTCATTCTACATCTTTTCATGATAAAAACTCAACAAAGTACATATAAAAAGAATGAACCTCAATGTCTTCCTCCTTCAGAACTGAGGGATGACTGAACAGCTTCTACACAACAAAAGATAGAAAGACTACAACAGAACAGCATTGGAACAGAGACATGGTATCATGGGGGAAATGCCATTCTTGACACTATATTCTACAGTAGGGAGGGTTAGTACTGACAGACCATGAGCAAATTCATCTGACTGGGGCATAGAAAAATAGCTGTTTAGTAGGTAACTAGAACATAAAATAACAAGCCCTATAACACTGTCAGTGCTAGGGGAGCTGTTGAAACTTTCTCTAGGGTGGAGTGGCTGGTGAGCACCACTATTAATTTTTCCTCTTTGCCCTAGTAGCACAGATTGGATCAGGGTCCAGATTCCATAACTGATCAGCTAACTCAGTGAGTCCCATGTCCATCACCCATTACAACACCAGACACCAGGGGGCATTGAAAAAAATCTAAGATCTAAAAGAGCAACTAGAATATAAAATATCCAACCCTAGAACAATGCCAAATGGCTGGGAAGCTCCTAGAACAATCTCCAGGTTGTAGGCACTGGAAAGTACCACAGTTTATGTTCCCCCTCCATTTTGACAGTGTAGACTAGAGCAGGGTACTGGCACCATAACCAGCCTGACATATCGGTAAGTCCCTAGCCCACATAAGTCATGGGTTACTGGAGCATACTCTGCATGGAGCAATTCGGGTCCCCTGGCCAGCACCTGTCTCAGTTCTAGCAGCTTTGCTAAATTATCCCCTGTGTGGATTAAGTGCCCTGAGACTCCCAGGCTTATACCCATTTCACTCCAGCCAGAGTATCCTCTGCACAAAGAGCTCCAGGAAGCCACACCTACACACATTTCAGCTATAGCTGTCCTTCCAAGGTGTCCTTTGTGTGGAGAGACTGGGGACTTCTCTGGCCCAGGCTACTTTAGCCTGGCCATTCCACCAGGGAGAACACAGCATGAAATGCCCAAGAACCCCAGTCCAAGTCATGGTCATAAAGTTTCTAACCGGACTGGAGAGATGAGTGGATGAATTCCAAAATTCAACAAAGAGGTAGGAAAATATTTTTTTAAGAAGAGTTGGATAATAAAATAGGTGAAAAACACACTAGGGGGAATTAATACCATATTAAATTGTGCAAAAGAATGGATCAGTAATCTGCATAAAAAAGGGTAATGGAAAGATGCCAGCTGAACAGTAAAAAGGAAAAATAAAAAAAAGAGAATAGGTCAAAGGATCTCTTTTATAACATCAAACAAACAAATTCACATTATAGGGGCAGCAGAAGAAGAGAGAGAAAGGGGTAGAAAACTTATTTGAAGAAATAATGGCTGAAAACTTCCCCTAACTTTTGGAAGGAAACAGACATCCAGGTTCAGGAAACACACAGAGTTACAAACAAGATGAACCCAAAGAGGCCCACACCACAGCACATGTTAACTAAAATGTCAAAGGTTAAAAATAAAGACAGAATTTGAAACGAAAAGACCAAATCAACTAGTGACAAACAAGGTTAACCCCATAAGGTTATCAGTTAATTTTTATAGCAGAAACTTTGCAGGTCAGAAAGAAGTGGCTTGATATATTCAAAGAACTGAAAGGATAAACCTACACACAAGAACACTTTATCCAGTAAGGTTACTATTCAGAATGAAAGAGGGATAAAGGGTTTCCTAGACACAAAAATGTTAAAGGAGCTAAAGAGTTCCTATTAGAAATGGTAAAGGGTCATATTTAAGTGTGTGGGGAGGGGGAGGGGGAAGGACATGATTGTAAGTAAGGAATTTATGTATTTATTTATTTTAATTATTTTAATTTTTTTAATGTTTATTTTTGATAAAGGGAGAGAGAGAGAGAGAGTGCGAGCCGGGGAGGGGCAGGGAGAGACACACACAGAATCCAAAGCAGGCTCCAGGCTCTGAGCTGTCAGCACAGAGCCAGATGCAGGGCTTGAACCTGCAAACTGTGAAATTGTGACCTAAGCTGAAGTCAGACGCTTAACTGACTGAGTCACCCAGGCGCCCCTTAAAAATTTTTAAACATTTATTTTTGAGAGACAAAGAGAGACAAAGAATGAGTGGGGGAGGAGCAGAAAAAGGGGGAGACACAGAATCCAAAGCATGCTCTAGGCTCTGAACTATTAGCACAGACCCCAACGCAGGGCTTGAACTCACAAACTGTGAGATCATGACCTGAGCTGAAGTCAGATGCTCAACTGAGTCACCCAGGCATCCCATAAGTAAGGAAATTATGAAATGAAAACATTTCATGAGTGAAAGCAAACATACTGTCAAGTTAATGAAGCAATTACATATAAAGCTAGTATTCAGGTTAAAAGATGCACATAGTAAAATCAATAATATTGAAAAAATTGTTAAGGTGACAAGATGTAAGATATGACAACATATACATAAAACATGGACTTAGGAGAAAACTGAAGTATCTGTAGAATGTATTTGAACTTGAATGAGCATCAACTTAATACACACATACAAACTGCTGTATATAGCATTATATATAAACTTCATGGTAATCACAAACCAAAAACCTGTAATAGATACACAAAAATATTTTTTTAAGCCAAGCTTATCATTTCTAGACCTTTTGGTCAAGTGTAAAAAATGTAAGTTTAACACTACAGAAAGTCATCAACCACAAGGAAAGAGAGCAAGAGTAGAAAAAAAATGAACAGAGAACTACAAAAACAACTGAAAAACAATTAACAAACTGGCAATAAGTTCACAACTATCAATAATTACATTAAGTTTAAATGGTACAAAATCTCCAATAAAAAGACACAGGGTAACTAAAGGGATAAAAAAACCAACACCCATCTATATGCTGCCTACAAAAGATTCGTTTCAGACCTCAGGACACACATGGACTGAAAATAAAAGGATGGAAAAGGTTAATCCATATAAATGGAAGTGAAAATAAAGCCTAGGTAGCAATACTTATATCAGAAGAAGTAGACTTTAAGACAACGACTATAGCAAAGTACAAAGAAGGACATTACATAATGATAAAGGGATCAATTCAACAAGAGGATATGGCAATTGTAAATATCTATGAACCCAACATAGGAACACATACACACAAAAAGCAAATATTTATTGACACAAAAGGAGAAATTGACAGTAATGCAATAGTGGAGGACTTTAACACCACGCTTGCATCAATAGATAGACCATATGGACAGAAAATAAGTAAAGAAACCATGGCTTTGAATGATACCAACCAGAAAGACCTAACAGATATATACAGAACATTTACTTCAAGAACAGAACACACATTGTTTTCAAGTGCACATGGAAAACTATCCAGAATAAGTCATATGTTAAGCCTTAAAATAAATATTAATAAATATAAGATTGAAATCATATCATACATCTCTTCTAACCAAAATGATATGAAACTAGAAATTAATTATGGAGAAGAAACTGAAAACAAAGACAAGTAGAGATAAAATGACATGTTCCTAAACAACCAATAGGTAAATTAAAAAATCAATGAGAAAAAAAATATGGACGCAAAAGGAAATGAAAGCACATAAATCCAAAATAAATTGGACACAGCAAAAGCAATCAAAAAAGGGAATTTTAGGGGGTGCCTGGGTGGCTCAATCAGCTAAGCGTCTGGCTCTTGACTTTGGCTCAGGCCATGATCTCACGGTTTGTTGGACTGGAGCCTGCTTTGGATTCTCTCTCTCTGCGCCCCCGTCCCCTCCCCGGCTCATGTGCTCTGTCTCTTTCTGTCTCAAAATAAATAAATAAACTTTTTTTTAAAGCATGAAGTTTAGAGCAAAACAGGACAATCAAGGAACAAGAAAAATCTCGAATAAACAACTTAACTTTACACCAAAAAGAAATAGAAAAAGAACAACAAACAAAGCCCAAAGCTCCAAGAAGAAAATAATAAAGATTAGACTAGACATAAATGAAATAGACTAAAAAAAGGAAAAGATTAATAAAATCAACAACTATAACTTGGAAGAGATTAAAAGAAAATCAACCTTTAGCCATACTGATCAAGAAAAAAAAGAGAGAATACCCAAGTAAATAAAATCAGAAAGGAAACAGAAGAAATAACAAACACCATGGAAATACAAAGGATTATAAGAGAATATGTAAAAAATTATATGCAAACAAATTGAACAAACAAAATAATAAATTTCCAGAAACATTACATCTTCCAAGACTGAATTAGGAAGGAATAAAAAATTTGAATACAAAGTTTGCTAATAACAAAATTGAATTGATAATCAAATAACTTCCAAGAAATAAAAGTCCAGGGTCAGAGTTATTTTCAGGTGAATTCTACCAAACATTTAGACACAAGTGAATACCTATTCTTCTCAAACTATTCAAAACAATAGAATATGAAGGAAAACTTTCAAATTAATTTTATAAAGCCAGCATTACTCTATATCAAAATCAGAAAAGTCACTTCAACAAAAACCCACAAAACTAATATTTCTAATAAATATATGTATATATACAAAAATCTTCAACAAAATATTAGCAAACTGAATTCAAAAATACATTTAAAAGATTACCCACAACAATGAAGTGGATTTATTCCACTTCAAACACAAAAGGAAAACACAAACAAAACAAAACAAAACAAAACAAAACAAAACAAAAACACTTCAAACAAACACTTCAAAAACAAAAACAAAAACAAAAACAAAAAACAAAACAAACAAAAGCAGATCCACAAGACATATTTTAAATAAATTTGCAAAACAGGGGCGCCTGGATGGCTCAGTCAGTTAAGCATCTGACCCTTGATTTGAGCTCAGGTCATGATCTCACAGTTTATGGGATTGAGCCCCACGTTTGTGCTGTCAGCACAGAGCCTGCTTGAGATTCTCTCTCTCTCTCTCTCTCTCTCTCTCTCTCTCTCTGTCTCTCTCTCTCTCTCTGTCTCTCTCTCTCTCTCTCCGTGTCTTTCTGTCCCTTCCCTGCTCTTTCTCTCCTCTCCCTCTCTCAAAGATAACTAAATAAACTTTAAAACAATAAAGAAATGTAAAATTATAGTGGGAAAGAAAAAGAATTGAAAACAGAAAGACGGAATTAGCCTGTGATGTCATCTGGTCCTGGACTTTAGTTTTTTGGGAGTTTTTGATTACTGATTCAATTTCTTTGCTTGTTATTGGTCTATTCATGTTTTCTGTTTCTTCCTATTTAGTTTTGGTAGTTTATATTTCAAAGAACTTATCAATTTCTCCAATCTGTCAGAATAGAGTTTTTCATAATATTCTCTTATAATTGTTTGTATTTCTGTGGTGTTCGTTGTTATTTCTCCTCTATCATTTGTGATTTTATTAATTTGGTCATTTCTCTTTTCTTTTTGATAAGTCTGGCTAGAGGTTCATCAATTTAATAATTTTTTTTTCAAAGAACCAGCTCCTGGTATCTTTGCTGTTGTCTATTGTGTGTGTGTGTGTTTATTTAGTTTTTATATCATTTATTTTTGCTTTAATCTTTATAATTTCAATCTTTCTGCTGGTTTGGGGTTTTGTTTGCTGTTCTTTTTCTAGCTCCTCTAGGTATAAGGTTAAGTTGTTTATTTGAGATTTTTCTTGCGTCCTGAGGTAGACCTGTATTGCTATAAACTTCCCTCTTAAAACTGATTTGCCAAAACCCAAATATTTTGGAACAGTTTTCATTTTCATTTGTTTCCATGTACTTTTTATTTATTCCTTGATTTCCTGGATATTTCATTCATTGTTTAGTATTATACTATTTAACTTCTATGTGTTTGTGGTCATTCCAGATTTTTTTTGTGTGGTTGACTTCTAGTTTCATACCATTGTGTTCAAAAAGGTGCATGGTATGATTCGGATCTTCTTGAATGTGTTGAGACTTGTTTTGTGGGCTAATATGTGGTCTAATCTTGAGAATGTTCCATGTGCACTTGAAAAGAGTGTGTATTCTGCTGTTTTAGGATGGAGTGTTCTGAATATATCTGTTAAATCCATCTGGTCCATTGTATCATTCAAAGTAATTGTTTCCTTGTTTATTTACTGTTTAGATGTTCTGTCTTTTGCTGTAAGTTGGGTGTTAAAATTCCCTACTATTATTGTATTAGTATCAATTAGTTCCTTAATGGTTTTTATTAACAGTTTCATGTATTTGGATCCTCACATGTTGGGTACATATATAATAAAATTGCTATATCTTCTTATATTTTCCCTTTATGATTATTAGTGCCCTTGTTGTCTCCTGTTAGTCTGTTTTAAAGTCTAGTTTGTCCAATATAAGTATTGCTACTCCAGCTTTTTTTTTTTTTGACGTTCATGTTTCTCTATCTTCTTTTTCAATCTGCAGGTGTCCTTTGGTCTAAAATGAGTCTCTAGTGGGCAGCATATAGACGGGCTTTTTTTTTTTAATCCATTCTGACACCCCATGTATTTTGATTGGAGTATTTAGTCCATTTACATTCAAAGTAATTATTGATAGAGATGTATTTGGTCACATTTGATTACTTGTTTTCTTGGTGTTTCTGTAGCTTTTTCTCTGTTCCTTTCTTATCTTTATTGCTTTTGGTCTTTCTTTCACACCCAAAGCATCCCCTTTAATATTTCTTGCATGGCTCGATTAGTGGTCACAAACTCCCTTAGTTTTTGTATATCTAGGAAACCCTTTTTCTCTCCTTCTATTCTGAATGATAGCCTTGCTGACAACCAAGTATTTTTGGGTACAGATTTTTCCCCTTCAGCACGTTGCGTATATATTTCCATTCCCGTTTGGCTTGCCAATTTCTGTTGAGAAATCTCCAGCTAGCCTTATGGTTTTTTCTTGTATGTTAAGGACTTCTTTTGTCTTGCTGGTTTTAAGATTTTTTTCTTTATCCCTGTATTTTTCAAATTTAATTACAATATGTCTTGGTTTTGGCCTGCTTTTGTTGATTTTGGTTGAAGTTCTCTGTGCTTCCTGGATCTGGATATCTGTTTCCTTCCCTTGACTAGGGAAATTGTCAGCTACAATTTCCTCAAATACATGTTCTGTCCCCTATTCTCTTTCTTCACATTCTAGGACTCCTATGATACAAATGATATTATGCTTAAGGAGTCACTGATTTCCCTAAGTCTATTCTCATGTTGCATAATTCTTTCTCTCTTTTGTTAAGCTTGCTTTCTTTCCATTACTTTGTCTTCTAGGTCACTAATTTATTAGTCTACTTCTTCCAGCCTGATATTCATTCATGAAGCTTGTTTCTAATCTTGTTTATTGTCTTTTCATGTCTGATTATTGATGCTTTTTTAACTTTTTTATCTCTGTGGTAAGGGTCTCACTGATGTCTTCTATTCTGTCTCTATCCCAGTGAGTATCTTTTTGACTGTTGATTTAAATTCTCCAGCAGATATGTTACTTATATCTGTTTCAATTAGACTTCTGTCTGTAACCTTATCTTATTCTTTCATTTGGGATAAATTCCTCCATCCTGGCATTTTGTCTAAGTCTTTTCCTTATTCTCTGGGTTAGAAAAGCCAGTTATGTCTCCTGTTCCTGAAAGTAATGACCTCATGAAGAGGCGGAGTGCCACTCTTATTCAACATACCAAACACAGCAATTAGGCAAGAAAAAATAGGAAAAAGGAAGTAAAAACCAGTCTCTTTTTGTAGATGACATAATCTTATATATAGAAAACCCTAAAGATTCCACCACAATACTATTAAAACTAATAAACAAAATCAGTAAAATTGCAGGGTACAAAACCAACATACAAACATTTGTTGCAATTCTATACCCCAACAACAAACATTCTGAAAGAGAAAAAAAGGAAAATAATCTCATTTACAATAGCATTATAATACTTAGGAATAAACTTAATCAAGGATGTGAATGATCTGTACACTGAAATTTCCATGAAATTGATGAAAAGAATTGAAGAACACATAAAAAAGGCAAAGGTATCCCATGTTCATGGATTGGAAGAATTAATATTGTTAAAATATCCATACTACCCAAAGCCATCTATGGAGTAGTCAATGCAATCCCTATGAAAATCCCAATGGTTATTTTTACAGAAATAGGAAGAAGAATCACAAAATTTATATGGAAATACAAAAGATCTCAAGTAGCCAATGTAATCCTGAGAAGGAAGAACAAAATTGGGGGAAAGCACAAATCCTGATCTCAAATTATTACAAAGCAATAGTAACCAATATAGTATAATACTGGCATATAACCAACACATAGGCAAATGGAACAGAATGGAGGTTCCAGAAATAAGCCCAAACATATATGGTAAGCTACTATTTGACAAGGGACTCGAGAATACTCAATGGAGAAAGGCTTGTCTCTTCCATGAATAGCATTGGGAAAACCAAATATTCACATGCAAAAGAACAAAATTGGACTTCTATGTTTCACCACTCACAAAAATTAACTAAAAATGGTTTGAGGACTTAAATGTAAGACTTGAAATTGTAAAAGTACTATAATAAAACATAGGGACAATTTCCTTGACTTTGGTGTTGGCAACAATTTTGGGAATATGACAGCTAAAGCACAAGCAACAAAAGTACAAATTAAAAAGGACTACCTCAATCTGAAAATCTTATACACTGCAAAAAGAATAATTAAATTAAATTAAACTAAATTGCAACCTATGGAATGATAGGAAATATTTGTAAACCATCTATCTTATAATGGATTAACATCTCAATATCAAAAGACAAACAAAAAAATATGATGAAAAAATGGGCAGAGGATCTGAACGGACAATTTTTCCAAGGAAGATATGCAATAGCCAACAGTTAAATGAAATGATGTGCTACATCATTAATCATCAGAAAATGAAAATCAAAACCACAATTAGCTATTACCTCACACCTGTTAGAATGGCTATCATCAAAAAGACAAGAAAACAAGAGTTGGCAAGGCTATGAAGTAAAGGGAATCCTTGTGCATTGTTGGTGGGAATATAAATTTGGCCCAGCCACTATGAAAAACAATATGGAGCCTCCTCAAAAAATTAAAAATAGAAATACAATATGATCCAGCAATTTCTTTTCTGGGTATATATTTGGAGAAAGTCAAAGAACTCCTTTGAAGAGATATCTATACTCTCATTTCATTGCATTATTCACAGTAGCCAAAACATGGAAACAAACTGGTCCATCAACAGATGAATGCTATATATATCGCATTTTCTTTATCCATTCATTATATATTGAATATTATTGAATATTATTCAACCATTAAAAAAAGTAAATCTTGGGGCGCCTGGGTGGCGCAGTCGGTTAAGCGTCCGACTTCAGCCAGGTCATGATCTCGCGGTCTGTGAGTTCTAGCCCCGCGTCAGGCTCTGGGCTGATGGCTCAGAGCCTGGAGCCTGTTTCCGATTCTGTGTCTCCCTCTCTCTCTGCCCCTCCCCCGTTCATGCTCTGTCTCTCTCTGTCCCAAAAATAAATTAAAAAACATTGAAAAAAAATTAAAAAAAAAAAAGTAAATCTTGGGGCACCTGGGTGGCTCAGTTGGATGAGCATCCGACTTCAGCTCGGGTCATGAACTTGTGGTTCATTGGTTTGAGCCCCACGTTGGGCTCTGTGCTGACAGCTTGGAGCCTGAACCCTGCTTTGGATTCTGTGTCTCCCTGTCTCTCTATTCCTCCCCTGATTGCACAATGTCTCTCTCTCTGTCAAAAATAAATAAAGAATAAAAAAATTAAAAAGGAAATTCTGCTTTTTGTGACAATAGACTTGCAAATATTATGCTAAGTGAAATAAATCAGACAGAGAAATACACATATTTATATTCCCAATCATATATGAAATCTAAAAAAGAAAAGCTGAACTCACAGAAATAGAGACCAGAATGGTGGTTTCCAGTGCTTAGGGTTTGGGAGAAATGGGGAGATGTTGCTCAAAGAGTACAAACTTACAGCTATAAGATTAATTAGTTTTGGGGTCGTTGTAATTAACAATATTGTACTATATCCTTAAAAGTTGTTAAGACAGTAGATCTTAAACATTATTACCACAAAAAATGGAAACTACATTAGGGGATGGAGATGTTCACTAACCTTATTGTGGTAATCATTTCACAATATATACATTCATCAAAATATTACATTGTATACCTTAAACTTACATATATTATATGTCAACAATATCTCAAAGTTGACAGAAAATAATAAACTTATATTTGAGTTTTTAAAACCCTGGGCTGGTTTTAACAGTTAAGTGTGTAATTATCTCTTTCATCAATTCTTCTCTCAAGTTGGTCACCACTTGCGTGGGTAGGGTGGGGTTCCTTTACAGCATGAATGCTTCATGGGATTAGGAAGATGTTGGCACCTGTGATCTTATAGAGTCAGTCAATGCTATTTTTTGGAACCCAAACCACAGTTAATGTGGTAAAAGGGTGATGACTTTCTACAACTGCAAGATCCTTATATGAGATTGGATCCCTGTTACTGAGAGTGATCACCGGTGACAGAAAGTAAGGCAGCCTCAGAAGGGAAAGTCTGCCTGGGGTTGTAATCTAACCCTAGTAAGTATTGCAATTTCACCACTAGTTTACCAAAGATAATCCAAATTGAGATCCCCATTGGATGGAGCTTGCTCCCCTCCAGATATATTCTATTTGTCCAGGCAGTTCCTTTTTTAGTTGCTTTCTGGCCTGTGTCCTTAAGTAGAGATTATGTCCCAGGGCAAAGAGAGGACTTATCTCCCCCTTCAAAAGAGGATTCAGCCCCTCCCTCTTGTTTCTCCCTTTTTGTCTTTTCTGTCTTTATATATTCCTGTGTGGTTACTGGCAAAGGTGAGGGTAAATTATCCTCAGCCTTATTGCAGTGACACTGTGTTGGCTTTTCTTCTAGAGAGCACCTATCCCCTTCTCCATCTTGTCTCCCCCAGTAATTTGGCCCTGACATCCTTTCCAGAAGTTCCTGCAAGCAAGGCTAGCACAAGTCTCATGATTTGGAGCACCTGTTCATCAGGATAGGCACCTCCTTCAGAATCTTGGGAGTGGCAAAGCTATAAACATCCTTGCTTCTTGTCACTTTAAGTAGCATTTTAGATGACTGAGCCCATTCTTATGCCAGAGGTATGCACTTAACCTCTTTTTCTATTCAGGTGTAGAAGTCTTACAAAATTCAGTACCAGCCTATTGGGGCATCCAGGTGGGTGGTTAGACCTCCTTACCTAGGCAGCTTAATGCCTCTGACCTCAAGAGTCCATACTAATGGTGTGGGTTCACTCAAATGTCTACAGGTTGGCCAGTTACAGAGGCATAAGGGCAGACCATAAAAAGTATATTATGTAGTATAACAAAGATCAAAGGCACGTCAAATTGACACAGAGACAGACATTCCAAATTTTGTGTCCTAACACTTAAGGCTGTCCAGGATTGATTTGCCAATTAACTGTCCTACTGACTGGGTGGACTGCATGCCAATTTCTCCTTCATGACCAAACTCCCATCCTCTTCATCATTTATGATGACTTCTAGATTCTAGTCTAATCAAGAAAAAAGACAAGACTGTAAGTTAGCATTAGCACGCAACATGCTTTTTTTGGGAGAGGTTTTAACAGGTTGCCTGAAAGTGGAAGTGTCTCACAACTGGAGACCTTTCAAAGTCAGCTACAGGAGGGCACTACGCAGAAGAAGGGGCTAGGCAACTCTTGGGGGAGAGGGAAACAGGAAAGGGACTTTCTTGTTTAGGTGATATGGCTCAGTGGCTAGAGGAGTCTCTGGGTCAGAGAGCTCTGAAGGCAAACAATGGTGTTTTATAGCCCCTGGGTTTGTCTTAACTATGGCTAGCATATGTTGGATGCAGTTTTGTGGGGATACAAAACAGGCAAGATATAAATACTAAATATGTAAATATATTTACATATGTATAATATATAATTATGTATATATTGTATATTTACATATACAAATATGTAAATGTGTAAATATATTTACTGTTTAGAGCTTGAAATAATAAATAAGAAATACTTATTTCATCTATATTTAAAGCAAATGCATGTGCAAAAATTTGAGCTTGATGATAATCTATCCTGCTGTGAAAAAGTAAATAACTTCAGGGCCAATAAGCAGGCCATCTTTAACTCACTTATATAGTAATATGTCAGTCAGCCACTCTGATTAATCTGACTGTCAGGCTGAGATCAAGTCTATGCAATTTGTAATTTTAATAGAACTCTAAGTAACAAAGTGTAATCAATTTGCAGTGTAAACTTCAGTCATGCCCCACACTCCAGGGTCCCAGCTGAGCAAATTCCATCAACTATTATGGTTTATCAAATGTTGGTTATGAGAAGCACTGCAGGTATATGATAAGCACACAGTGAGTTTACATTATTACAGTGTAGGAAACTCTAATATTTTAAGGGGATTTTAGCAAACTTCTTAAGAGACAAATACTATCTTTGTGTTCCTGAACAGCAGACAAATATGCCCTCTGTCCCAGAAGGAAATACTATCTCTATTTTCTTCCAAGGCTGTTTGTTATACAAATAACATTGGAGAATCATTTGAAACAAAAGCTGTTAATGCCTCTGATCAGAACTCAGGTAGAAATATGAGACCTATAAAGAATTGTCTCTCAACAATGACAAGGTATATCTAATATTTATGTCAAAATTCGTAGGACTTAGAATATCCAAAAGTATTTTGAGAAAGAATAACAATGCTGTAGGACTTACCACTGCCAGCTTCCAAGACTTATTATAAAGCTATAGTATCCAAAAAAGTGTGGCATTGGCATAAAGATAGGCACATAGATCAATTTAGCAGAAGAGAGAATCCAGAAATAGACCTATATGGATATAGTATTTGCTTGTCAACAATGGTGCAAAATTAATTCAGTGGTGAAAAGATAGTGTTATCAGAGACTGGTGATGGAACAATTAGCCATAAGTTAAAAGAAATTATAATTAATCTTTACCTTACAACATATATGAAAATTAAGTAGAAACTGACATTAGACTTAAATATAAGAGCTAAAATTGTAACATTTTTAGAAATAAAAATAGGACAAAATCTAAGTGAACTTGGATTTGACAAAACTATCTTAAATAGGTTGCACAAATATGAAGTATAACAGACAAAATCAATAAACTGGACTTCATCCAAATTAAAATAATTTGTTTTAATAAGAATACTTTTAGGGAAATGAAAAGTAAGACACAGAATGTGAGAAAATATCTGTGAAACATATAACCATCAAAGGTTTTAGAATTCAAATATATAAAGAGCTCTTAAAAATCATTAACAGCGGGGCGCCTGGGTGGCTTGGTCGGTTAAGCATCCGACTTCGGCTCAGGTCATGATCTCACGGTCCGTGAGTTCGAGCCCCGTGTTGGGCTCTGTGCTGACAGCTCAGAGCCTGGAGCCTATTTCACATTCTGTGTCTCCCTCTCTCTCTGCCCCTCCCCTGTTCATGCTCTGTCTCTCTCTGTCTCAAAAATAAATAAACGTTAAAAAAATTAAAAAAAAATCATTAACAGCTAGCAAACAAAATAGTTATAATGGGAAACTATTTGAACAGACTTTTCACCCAATAAGATAAGTGGAAAGAACATGAAAAGATGCCCAGCCTTATAATTAGGGAAATACTAGTTAAAACTAAAATGATATACCACAACACACCTATTACAATAGTTAAAATTAAAAAGACTGACCATACCAAGGCTCTATGAATATATGTGGTTAAGGATATTTGGAAACAGTTTGGCACTTTCTTAAAATGTTAAACATACAGTTACCATACTGATGATCTTAGAGATCAGAGTAAGAAGAGAAAAGAAAGCATATGTCCACACAAAGACTTGTACATGAATGTTAATAGCAGATTTATTTGTAATAGGCAAAAACTGGAAAAACTTAAATAATCATATGATGAAATACAGTACAATAAGGAAATAAATATATTATAACATCAAATAACAGCAGGGATAAATTTCAAAGTAATTATGTGAGTTAAAAGAATATTGTTTATGATTCCATTTATACAAAATTCAACAAAATGCAAACTAATCTACAGTGAAAGAAAGCAGGCTGGTAGTTCTCCAGCAGCAGGGGTGAGAATGAGTGCGAAAGCAATACACAAAGGAACAAAGAAACTTTTGGAGGTAATGGATGTGGTCACTATTCTGATGTGGTATGAACTTCATAAGTATACACATATGGATTTTTTAAATTAAGTACTAGAAACACATGTCTACAGCCAAAGAATGCTCAAACAATAAGGCCTGCAAAGTCTTAGACAATTTTCAGTCAGTTAGCTTTTCTTTAAATAATGAATCAAAAACTTCAACACTGTTTTTCTATTTGTTTATTTTAATATGCCGTTGTTTTGTGTGTGTGTGTGTTCTGGGTCCTATTTTCCAACTACTTTTTCATATGCTATAAATGTACTTTTTTCATTGCTATTAGTAATATGCATCTCAAGCAAGGTCCTGCTTTTCAGTTTGATAGACCAGATGCCTGTCTGATTCTGATGTAAACCACTTGTGAGCCCAATTTTGTGTCACAAGTTTAATATTTAAGGAAGGCTTTGGACTAGTTACCTGCTGTTGGGAAAATGAAAAATCAATGAGCAGTTATTGCAAATGCCACTTGATGAGTCAAGTACTCAAATATGCTAACTGGGTTAGACTGTTCTATCACCAAAAAATTCCAACCAATACCTGTCCACAGTTCATCTTTTACCCAATACTTCTTTATCCTTCAAGATCACACTCCAAGGTCGCAGACCTTTGGGGAAGTGCTTTTTCTTGGAAAGATAAGTCATATGCAACACAGGCTTAGGCAAAATACAACAGGTGGCTGGGAACTAAAAAGCTTTCCTCAGTGGGGGCCTGGAGACTTTGGGAGATGCTGAGGGAAAAAAATGACCATATGAGTCCACTGGGCTTTGAAACAGGAACCTTACATTTGCATGTGTGGGATAAATGATGGAAAACTAGTAACTTTCCTTTGGGGCAGGCTGCAGGAAAAAGTCTTTGTCTCCTGACTAAAGTAGCCACTTGCCTTGTGAACCTCTTTTCATTGCAGGCTCTGCGTTCTGTGCTGAGTCCACAGATAAAATTACAGAGAGTTCAGAGCCAAAGCCCAGACCCAGATGAGTGCCATGGGGACCACACTCCTACAGGGCACAGGAAGTAGGTGAGGGCAATGGTGAAATGGACAAAAGTTGAAAATAAATGTGGATAGATGGTGATTTCTATTTTCACCAGATCACACAGATAAAAGGCAAATGAAATGTAGCATATATCTTTCTGAAAAGTTAAGCTGTCTTCAGGACATGAAAACTCCAATAGAACTGGAGGACAGAGGGACAGGTCCTGCAAAGTTCCATGCTGAGCTATTAAGTGGGACAGTCTTCCTAGCCACATGCTTTGTTGGCATACAGTGCACTCTTCCAGAGGAGGGCTCAGTCCATAGTCTCTGGTTCATTTTCTGGTCCCAGAGAGATGCTGTTTGGAGCACTCTCTCTAGGGAGAGGATTGATCTGACCAGTTCCTCTCTTGAGATTAAATTCCTCTGAGATAGAGGTGCCAAACTTGTGGAAGCTGTTTCCCAGGGAAACAGGGCCTGGGTGAAGTCTTAGAGGGGCTATGATATCGCTGAGTGCATTTTGGCATATTTGTAGAAAATAGAAACAGGGGAAGAAAAACATCACACACATAAAATTTTTGAGGGAAAATTGGAGCTTAATGTGATGGAGCCCAGGCATCCTCAGAAATTGTATTACATTCCGATTGAAAAGAGGTTCACAAGGCAGGGCATGGGGCAGGTTTCTGTGGTGCAGTCAAGTTTGCCCAAGTGCAAATGGTCCGCACACATAAACACAGATTTTACCCCAGCGCCATTCCCTCTTCCCTCATTTGGACCAGGGAGAACTACTTGAATTTTCAGAACTCCTAAACCTTGGCTCTCACTCTGCATTTTCTGCCAGAGTATGGCAGATTGAGATGAGGGACACAGCAAGTAAGACTGCACGTTTGTGCTGTTTACACTTCCTCCTTTGTCCACTTTTGCACTTTTTCTGGGGTTCAGGAGTGAGAGGGCAAGGTTCACTCTGGTTGTCACTGGGAAGATGCAACCCTTGATAGGTCCCTCCCAGCTCATGACTCATGGGGAACCCCCAAATTCTGCTTCTTCCTGCAGAGAGAGACACCGTAGCTACAGAGCCCACCTTCAGAAGCTATAGACTGGAGTGTTTGTTTCCACAACTGGTTCTCCATGATTTCTAGCAAGGCAGAGTGCCTGCTTTGATGCCAAGTGGTTACAGCTACCCAAGTGGCAGGCCTAGAGAGCTGTTCCTTCTGTAAACAAGTTTCAGATTTAACATTTGTATCTCACCATTGCCAGAGTGGCAATTAAGAGAGCTGAACTGGGGGGCACTTGGTGGCTCAGTCGGCTAAGCATCAGACTCTTGATCTCGGCTCAGGTCATAATTTCATGGTTGCTGAGTTTGAGCCCTGCATCAGGCTCTGTGCTGACAGTGTGGAGCCTGCTCAGGATTCTCTCTCTCTGCCCTTCCCCCACTTATTCACGTGCTCTCTCTCTCTCTCTCTCCCCCTCTCTGAAAATGAGTAAACTTTAAAGAGAGAGAGAGAGAGAGCTGGACGGAGCAGCAGGTCCAACCAGCATTTAAAGAACAATTTCCCTGTGCATACATAGGTCCTTGTGTACCAGGTCTCAGGGTGCCTGGGATAAGAAGCCAGTCCAGTCTTATGTGTAATAGAAGGCTGTGGGTTAATTTGTTTTGTGTGGTTTCTGAGCACAAGAGGTGAATATGCTTTATACATAGTACTAGGAACAGAGTACAAAAATACAAGGATGAGCAACTTTCTAAGTGTTTTTTTTTCCTCCTGATTTAATGGCATCTTATCTATTGAATAAGAACACATTGAAAGAGAAAAATTGTTAATTAAAATATCTCCACTTCTCGGGGCACCTGGGTGGCTCAGTCCGTTAGGCTTCTGACTTCAGCTCAGATCATGATCTTGTGGTCTGTGAGTTCGAGCCCTGCATTGGGCTCTGTGCTGACAGCTCAGAGCCTAGAGCCTGATTGGGATTTTGTGCCTCCCTCTCTCTGCCCCTCCCCTGCTTGTTCTCTCTCTCTCTCTCTCTCTCTCTCTCTCAAAACTAAATAAACATTAAAAAATTTTTAAGTATCTCTACTTCTCAATGTAAGTTACAAGTTTAATCTCTAAAGGATGTATTGCTTGCCCCTTAAGAATGGCAAAAAATATATGCCATTTTCTCCTATCAATAATTGTCCATTTTGGAATCTAAAACCAATTGAGATAAGTTCAATTAAAGCACTCAAATTGACAACCATGGTAAATATGTACACTTTTTAAGACTAACACAGGAATCTTCTGCTCTGCTCCTTCATGGTCAGGGCTCTGTTGGGCATGATTTTAAATGAAATCCACACATCTTCTCTCCCTGTTTAGTTTAGGTGCAGCTACCAGGAATGCAAGCAGCATTTAAGGTATAAAGTACTCTATCCTTGAGGAGACCACTTATGGTGGAAGAGGCAATCTCACCATATGCCAAGGTTCTCCTTGCAGGTGGAGCAGACAAACCCTGGGTAGGACTAGAATTCAGGGCTCACAAGCTCTCTGCCCTAACCCCATGACAACCCTTTGTGCCAGAGCCTGGGTTTTACATCAAAATTCAATTCAGGCCAGGGATCCCTGGGTCCACCAAGAATCCTAAGCTATCTACTAAAGCTCCTGAAATGGTCAGTCCTGCTGCTTTAATCATTCATTTACCAGAGAAATAACATAACGATACTATTCCTTGGGTGAGCTAACAAAATCCCTGGCAGGTAGGGTGCCTACTATTCATGCACACTAAGAATAGAAGTGAATCCCCTAAACTGATAAAAGACATGAAGCCAATTATTAATGTATTGCCTCCTACTCTAAATTCACCTTTCAACACATGCTCTATGATAATAGATGAATTTTTTAAGTATCTCTCCTTCAAAGTAGTAGGCACAATGTTATACTTTCTCAGTAGAAGACACTGGAGGGACATTGAAAGAGGAAGTGTCTCTCCTGTGATCTCTGGTTCTCAAGAGTGTGGATATGAGGATATCCTTACTGCTCTTCTCCAGGCATGAGCCAAGAACAACTGTCTTCACCAAATGTGCAATCCCAATGTGGCCTGGTGATCAGCTTTCTGTGGCCTTCTTCATAGGTACATCCTGTGATCCAAACCACCTGCCCACTGATTCCCTCTGCTTTCTCTCTCATGCCTGACCCCCTCACCCCTAACAACTACTCTTCTCTAGTTCCCCCAGTGCTGCATCCTCCAAACATCAAGGCCCTTCGGATCCTATATGTTGGACAGTTTTAGCTCCAGGCCTCCAACCCTACCAGCACCCCATTCCTACAATACCCACATACTGGCCACTAGCTGTGGCTCATCCACACTGATGTGCTCCACAAAGTAGCTTCCTGTTTACCCTGCAACTGTATACCAATTCTGACTTTGTAAACCAGCTCTGGCATCCCACAAAACAGCAAACTTCTCTGCCATCTAGTAGTTTTGCCCACACCTTCTCCAATGAGGTGTGAATTCCAGCTTTGGAGAGCCCCCCCCCTCTAAATTTGTCTTTCTTTGGGCATTCTCTCTCATCCCCAGAATGCCATAGGAAATAATATATTCTATATATGATGCATTTTTCATAGTTTAATAATTCTTTATGTTAAACTTTATGTTTTTGTTAAACTTCCCTTATCCTTTGTGCACTTTCTATCCCTGCTTGGATTCAGATTGCTACAGAACACATCTACAAAAAATATCATTCTGAGAATTACTAAGACCTTTCTCTTTGAGAGCTGCATCAAGTAAAGATATCCACTATCACTGAGAGAGAGCAGTATGGGATAAAAAAGGAACAAAATGCTTGGAAAGGAAGAAGTATGACCAGCATTATTTGCAGATGTTATGATTCTGTACCTTAAATCCTACAAGTATTTACAGAAAAGTTGTTAGAATCAATAAAAGATTTTAGACATTTATAGTATTAAAAAATCAACATTCAAAAGCCATTTGCATTCTATTTACCGGCAACAAATTTAGAAAATGAAAATTTCAAAGACAGTATTTGCAAAATATGAAGTACCTAGGGTAAAATGTCTTCTTCTAGAAAAAGAATACAAATAGTTTTAAAGAAGTTTTTTTTTAATTAAAAGGAAAGATAGACCATATCCATGAATCAAGCATTCAATGTTAAAAATAAGTCAAATCTGAAAGTTCAACACAATCTGGGGCACCTGGGTGGCTCAGTTGGTTAAGCATCTGACCCTTGATTTTAGCTCAGGTAGTGATTCTCCAGGTCATGGGATTGAGCCCCTCATCAGGCTCCATGCTGAGCATGAAGCCTGCTTGGGATTCTCTCTCCCCCTCTCTCTCTCTGCCCCTCCCCTGCTTTCTCTCTCTCTCTCTCTCTCTCTCTCTCTCTCAAAATAAATAAATAAACATTGAAAAAAATAAATAAGGGGTGCCTGGGTAGCTCAGTTGGTTGAGAGTCTGACTCCAGCTCAGGTCATAATTTCATGTTTTGTGAGTTTGAACCCCAAGTCTGAGCTGACAGCTTGGAGCCTGGAGCCTGCTTCAGATTCTCTCTCTCTCTCTCTCTCTCTCTCTCTCTCTCTCTCTCTGCTCCTCCCTTGCTTGTGCTCTCTCTCTCTTTTTCTCAAAAATAAATAAACATTTAAAATAAATAAATAAAGGGGCGCCTGGGTGGCGCAGTCGGTTAAGCGTCCGACTTCAGCCAGGTCACGATCTCGCGGTCTGTGGGTTCGAGCCCCGCGTCGGGCTCTGGGCTGATGGCTCAGAGCCTGGAGCCTGTTTCCGATTCTGTGTCTCCCTCTCTCTCTGCCCCTCCCCCATTCATGCTCTGTCTCTTGCTGTCCCAAAAATAAATAAACGTTGAAAAAAAAAATTTAAAAAAAAAAAAAAAAAAAAAAAAATAAATAAATAAATATTCAACATAATCTTAATTTGAACCCCCAAAGAGTTTTGGTATACATTTTTTCAGATGAATTGATCATTTACACAGAATAAAAACAGCCAAATATAACCAAGACACTTTTGAAGAACAAGGAAGAATTGGCTGGCCTTATCCAAATATCAAGATTGGCTTTAGATTTGTAGTAATTAATACTGATATGTGGTATTTCAAATAGACAGATTAATAGGGCCACAGTACTTACTAGAGGGCATAGAAACAAGCCCATACATAGGTAGATACTTGACACATGAGTCACTGCAATTCAGTTGGAAAGGAGCTGACTTTTCAGTAAGTGCTTACTTAGACAAATGGATATCCAAATTAAAACAAAAACAAAAACAAAAAGCAGAACCCTACTCAACACCATACACAAACATCACTTGCAGGTAGACTAAGACATACTGTGAAAGGCAAAACCATAAATATTTTAGAAGACAGTATAGAAAAATATTTTCACATCCTCAGTGCAGGGATAGATTTCTTAAAACAGAAAAATCACAAACCTTAAGGAAAAGAATAATAAATTTTGACTATATTATAACTAAGATCTTCTCACAAAGCAAAACATATACAAGTGAAAATAAAAGCAACAGAGGAAGGAAATTTTTTGGCCACGCACATAACCACCAATGGACTGGTATTAAAAATACATAAAGAACTCATTAAATCAGTAAGTACAAGACTGAAAATAGAATAGAAAAATTCTGGAAATCCAAGATGTAGGTGAACAAGTGTAGCAGCAGGAACTGTCTATGCTACTGGTGAGATTGTACATTGGCACAACTACTACATAAAACAATTTGGCATCACCTAGAAAAGCTGAGAATATTCACACCCTATATCCCAGTGATTCTATTTTTTGAGGTATATCCAAGAAATTTTACATATGTGTCCCATGAGACATGTCCAAGAATATTCACTGCAGCATTTTTCATAATAGGAGTCCAGGAATTTTCTCTCACTAAATTAATAAATCCAACTGATGAGGGAACATGGGGCAAGCTGAAGGCAAAGTGCAGGCTAATAGCAGCCCCCAGCCAGGTGGAATATGTGTGATATTCCTTGGATACTCCTGGCTACCCAAGAACAAAGGAAAGTGGTTTAAGTGATTGCCATGGTGATGTGGGAAACTAAGGCAAATGAAAAATTAAATTCCTTTACTGCCTATAGCCCATTGACCAGTCCTTGAAACCCTCAGAGTGATGTCCCTCTAGGAGCACAGTTACCTTGATGATGACACTTTGCTAAGGGCAAAAGAGAATCTTGACTTAACATTATCCTGACCACCTCCCGGCCGAGGAATCTGTAAGTCTACTTTAACATATAAAAATTCCTTTGGAAACTTCCTTTGTATCAACTGCCCCAAGATATAGGCTGGCAATCATACTACAAGCTTATGGCCCCATGATTTATATCTGAAGAGTCTCTTGACTGAGGTTTTACTAAACACTAATAAATAGCTTTTTCCTCAAGGTCCTGGAAACCTTGCTTCCAGGAGTCCTTAGAGACTTACTCTAACTCTAATCCTCTCCCAGCCTGAGGATATATTATCAGTTACCTTTCACCACCCCAGTGCAGCTCTTCCTGCCCATGAGTCCTATCCCCGTGCTTTAATAAAGTCACCTTTTTGCACCAAAGACATCTTCAAGAATTCTTTATTGGCCATCAGTCCGGAGCACCCCACCATCACCAGAAACTTCATCACAACCAGCCAGCCACCCAATAAACAAATTTTAACACATGAAAAGTACTTAGTACCATGGTTAGCACTGGGAGGGGCTGGGAGTGTTTATTTTGGTATATACAGTGATGTACGAATTTAAGTTACATTTAGTAGATAGATTCCTAGGTATTCCAGCACCATTTACTGAATGAACGGTCATTTCCTCATTATCCAGCAAGACCCTGATTTCCTACAAATATTGAATGTAGAACTTATTTATGTACACCAGGCTCTGCCTCTGGACTTTCTGTTCTGTTCCAGAGACCCAGTACCAGAATATTTAAATCACTGTGTCGTTAAACACGTTTTAATATCTGATAGGGCCAGTTTCTGCGCACTGCACATTTTTTTTTCCTTTCAGGAACATGTTCAGGCCCGCGGCAGGGGGCGGGGTCGCTCCTCCTCCTCTGCTCTGGTTCCCGCGGAGCCTCACAGACGCTGAGATGGAAAGCCCAAGGCTGCTCCCGGCTACCGGGACGCGACAGAGCGACGGTGCTGGCATCCCCGCGGGCGGCAGCCGGATCCACGGAGGCCCTGACCCGTGGGCTGGCCAGGTCCCCGCGCGCCGACTCCTGCTGCTCCGGGGCCTCCAAGATGGCGGGCCCGAGAGGGAGTGCGAGGAGGCCCGCGCGGCCTCACGGGGCTCAGGCCCCAGCCCGTTGGCGCCCAGGCCTGATTACGCCGGCGGCGGTGGCGGCAGCGGCGACGGCGATGACTTTTTCCTGGTGCTGCTGGACCCAGTGGGTGGTGATGTGGAGACCTCGGAAGCCCGCCAGGCCTCAGGGCCTGTAGGAAGGGAGGAGGCCCAGTCTGGCCCACAGCTCCAGAAGGGTGAGAGTGGCGGGAACCCACTTGGGCGACCGGCGCTAGGCCCCCACTGCCAGTCTGCGGTCCCCGCCCCACCCCCGGCCCAAGCCCCAGCCCCAGCCCCGGTCCCCGCCCCAGGACTGGGACCCGCCATGGCCTTCGCGAGCACTATCACCATCCACAACCAAAACCTGCTTTTGCGCTTTGAGAATGGTGTCCTCACCCTTGCCACGCCCCCGCCGCCAGCCTGGGAGCCTGGGGTCGCGCCTGCCCCTCAGCCCGGGGGTCTGATGGCTCACCAAGCGGGGATCCCACACGCAGCGCAGCCCAGCGACTGCCCCGAGCTGCCGCCCGACCTCCTGCTGGCCGAACCGGCTGAACCGGCGCCTGCCCCGGCGCCTGAGGAGGAGACAGAGAGCCAGCTCGCAGCCGAGAGCCCCCGCAGGCCGCTGGGCCCGGGCCCGGGGGTGGTGCTGTACCTGTGTCCCGAGGCCCAGTGCGGACAAACCTTTGCCAAGAAGCACCAGCTGAAGGTGCACCTGCTGACTCACAGCAGCAGCCAGGGCCAGCGGCCCTTCAAGTGCCCCCTGGGCGGCTGCGGCTGGACTTTCACCACCTCCTACAAGCTCAAGAGGCACCTGCAGTCTCACGACAAACTTCGGCCCTTTGGCTGCCCTGCGGAGGGCTGTGGCAAGAGCTTCACCACAGTGTATAACCTTAAGGCACACATGAAGGGCCATGAGCAGGAGAACTCATTCAAGTGCGAGGTGTGCGAGGAGAGCTTCCCTACACAGGCCAAACTCAGCGCCCACCAACGCAGCCATTTCGAGCCCGAGAGGCCCTATCAGTGCGCGTTTTCCGGCTGCAAGAAGACATTTATCACAGTGAGTGCCCTGTTTTCCCATAACCGTGCCCACTTCAGGGAACAGGAACTCTTCTCCTGCTCTTTTCCTGGATGCAGCAAACAGTACGACAAGGCTTGTCGCCTGAAAATTCACCTGCGGAGCCACACAGGTGAGAGACCTTTCCTTTGTGACTTTGACGGCTGTGGCTGGAACTTCACCAGCATGTCCAAACTCTTAAGGCACAAAAGGAAGCACGATGATGACCGGAGGTTCATGTGTCCTGTGGAAGGCTGTGGGAAATCTTTCACGAGGGCCGAGCACCTGAAAGGCCACAGCATAACCCACCTGGGCACAAAGCCTTTTGTGTGCCCTGTGGAAGGCTGCTGTGCCAGGTTCTCTGCTCGCAGTAGTCTCTACATTCACTCCAAGAAACACTTGCAGGATGTGGACACTTGGAAAAGCCGTTGCCCAGTCTCTACTTGTAATAAACTTTTCACATCCAAGCACAGCATGAAGACCCACATGGCCAAAAGGCACAACCTCAGCCAGGATCTCTTAGCTCAGCTGGAAGCTGCAAATTCTCTTACACCCAGCAGTGAACTTACCAGCCAGGGACAGAGTGATCTCAATGATGCAGAGCTAGTGTCTCTCTTCTCTGATGTGCCTGGCAGTAGTTCTGCTGCAGTGTTGGACACAGCACTGGTGAACTCTGGAATCTTGACTATTGATGTGGCTTCTGTGAGTTCAACTCTGGCGGGGAACCTCCCTGCTAATAATAATAATTCCTTAGGGCAGGCTGTGGACCCTCGGACCTTGATGGCCACCAGTGACCTTCCCCAAAGTCTGGATACCTCTCTCTTTTTTGGAACAACAGCCTCTGGTTTTCAGCAGGGTCCCTTAGATATGGATGATGCCTCAAGTCTAAGTGTGGGGCCATTGGCATCTCTGGGCCCTTTGGCTATGAAAAACTCGAGTCAAGAACCCCAAGCTTTGACGCCCAGCAGCAAGCTAACAGTGGACACAGATGCTCTGACTCCTTCCAGCACCCTTTGTGAAAACAGTGTCTCAGAACTACTGACGCCAACCAAAGCAGAATGGAATGTACATCCTGACTCTGACTTCTTTGGACAGGAGGAAGAAACCCAGTTTGGATTTTCCAATCCAGCAGGAAACCATGGTTCTCAGAAAGAAACAGATCTTATCACAGTGACTGGCAGCTCATTTTTGGTATGAACTATTAATTCCTTGCCACATGGCTTACTTTTGTTAATTACACTCAATTTTAAGGATATTCTGGACTAAATGTTTAAATGAAGCCCTTTCTAACAGGTTTGGAAAGGAACAAATCCCGAGGCTATTAAGTTGGGAAATTTAAATTCTGATCTTGACTCTGGAACTGACAAGTTGTGTGACCCTGAGCAAGTCACTTAACCAATCTGAGCCTTAACTTGCTTATTTATAAAATGAGGTGGTTTGAATAGATTATTTCTAAGATTTTTCAACTGTGTATTTTCATGATTTTGTGCTCTTTCTATTGCATGTGCTTCTAATGTAATGAAAATGCATTGAGAGTTAATGATCAAAGAATGTGAACTGGCATTTAACTTTAAAATTTCAATGGACATTTTACAGAATGTCAGAATATTTCTAAAATCTAGTGATAGAGCTTAAAAAAAGAAACCTAAAAATATGGGTTGGTTCTTTTTACCTCCTCACCCTTCTAGTTTCTTTCTTTTTCTTTTTCTTTCTTTCTCTTTCTCTTTCTTTCTTTCTTTCTTTCTCTCTCTTTTTTTTTATGGAAGGTTATGTTGTGGCAGAGCTTTGATAAGACTCAGACCCAGAAATTTTGACTTTGTGGTGTTGAGTAAGTGGCCTTAAGTAAGTCATTTAGCATCACTAAACCTCAGTTCCCTGCTGTAAAATGGTCATTGTAATGTATACCTACCTGATATGCATTTTAGACTTATTTTTCTATCCCAGGAGTTAGTTTTGGGGGGGAAATGTTCTGTGTTTTGGCATGCTTTGGTGAATCTTTATCACTTTTCCTGCCCCTCTAGTTCCTTCCTAAAAGATAAATTAGCATAATTCAATGACATGTGTGCAGGCAGTAAAGGTTTATGAACAATAAGAAGCAGGAAATGGAATATCTTTCTTCCACAGATTCAGAAGGATTTTTCTCGATACAATTCTTATGTAATGTTGCCTCCAGGTCCGTTTGTCTGAATTACAGTATCTTTGCTCTGCATTCAAAGCCAGCCCATGGAGTGAATATATAGAGCCTGTGATTCCAAGAAAATCTGGGAACAGATCAGAGTGACATTTTCTCCCTCTGTGTCCCAGAGAGCAGTTTGCTTGCCTTCTTCCTGAGTTGGAATGAGAGGTTCATTTGCATTTTGAGTAAATATAATCAGTCTTACATGAGTATAGCATTTTAAATTTTTTTTTCAACGTTTATTTATTTTTGGGACAGAGAGAGACAGAGCATGAACGGGGGAGGGGCAGAGAGAGAGGGAGACACAGAATCGGAAACAGGCTCCAGGCTCTGAGCCATCAGCCCAGAGCCCGACGCGGGGCTCGAACCCACGGACTGCGAGATCGTGACCTGGCTGAAGTCGGACGCTTAACCGACTGCGCCACCCAGGCGCCCCGAGTATAGCATTTTAAAGTTTATGCAGCACTTTCACAACTTATATTTGAGCCTCACAATATTGTGAGATAGTTGGGACAAAGTTTTAACTATAATTCATATTAAAATTTACCTAACTCACGTTAAAAGTGAATCATATATATATATATATATATATATATATATATATATATATATATAAATTCCCATGTTATTCTTCTGAGTTTCATTTGTTTATAACTACTTTTTCTGTTCTACCTTAATTGATGTCTGTTCCTTTCTGCCAGCTGTACTCTCTCTCCAACCTCTTCTCTAACAAGTGCATGTAGTTCCTTGTCATGATCTCTTCTTTTAAAATTTTAATTAGATGGGTCATTTTCATGGTCCCCATATCTCAGCCATTCCCCTCATGGCCCATTTTTCAGTCACAATATTTACTGCAGGTCTGAATGTCTACTAAGAAATTGTAGTGTGTTTCTATATAAATCAAATGATAAGAAGATATTTTTATGTAAGGTTTTTGTGAGACATGTTCTTTTACTTTTCTGTGTTTTTTCACCATGTTGTTCTGCTAGCAAACACTATTAGTTGCCCTGAAACATTCTAACCCAGTACTGCTTGCATGTAGATGTTTGTGGATGACAAGTATAGCACTTTGGCAGTGCACTTTATAATTTGCCACTTTGAAATGCAACTGTATTATCTTTCTGGTTTTTAAATTGGTTGTGCCCATTCAGTGAAAAAGCAAAAAGTATATACATAAATTTGTAATTCAAAGAAGTGGTCAGAGTATGATTGTTTCTAACCATTTAACAGTTCTCCCTCAGCACTTTGGAAGGATTTTAAGCC
Organism: Lynx rufus; assembly: GCF_022079265.1. Taxonomy (NCBI): domain Eukaryota; kingdom Metazoa; phylum Chordata; class Mammalia; order Carnivora; family Felidae; genus Lynx; species Lynx rufus. Next base: position 53,383 of record NW_025814887.1, read on the forward strand.
CATTTTGGCAATGCATTGTCATTAGTTAAGTCCTCTTAAACAGATTTTTCTTCTTTTCCTACAGATAGGAATGTAGAGGCCTGATGTAAACATGCAAGGTGTAGGCATCTGTTAAGATATGTAAACAAAAGAATGTTTTAAAATTATTTCACTTCGTTTCTTTAATCCCTCATACTCTGTCCCTTTATTAAAAACTATTCTGTGGAATTTTTAAAGGACAAATTTTACGTTTCTTGAAGATAAATAATCTTATAATTGTTTGTAGGGTCACACAGTTTCCTTCAATCTATTTGTTCAAAAGATTACTCTTTCAATATCATTTTCCCAGCATCATGGTGAAAACGGCATGACATTACAGTTAGAAGTACGACTACCAACACAATGGCTATTTCTGTTAGTGTTGGCATAAAGATGCCATTTAAAAAAATAATGGGACATAATTCAATGTTCTCTCATTTGCTTTACTTGACTGTTCAGTACTTGGTTTATGAAAATTTTGCCAATTGAAAAAACAGTAACAAAATGCTTTTCAGAAAGGTTTACATTTAGGGGACTCTCCAATTGAAAAAATAGTAACAAAATGCTTTTCAGAAAAGTTTACATCTAGGGGACTCTGTTGAATGTGTTCATCATGAGTTAAAATATGTTAATCTTGACATTTTTACTATTATTTCATTATGGTATTACATAATTGAAAGTCTTTAGTAGAAGTGAAACTCCACAAAATACGAGGATCACTTTTCTTTTTGGATTAAGTCTTCATATTCCCATCCAGGAAAAATAAGAGAAGAATTTGGTATAATGGTATTTATGACTATTCCTTGATTCCAGATAAAATATTGATTAACTCCCTTTTTGGGAATACTCATAATCCCTTAGTAATTATTGATACCAAACAGATCCACTTGATGCTCACTCAAAATAAGTGATAATTAAAATATAAGGCTGAGCTGAAATTTGTGTGTATATATAGCTTTTGAACAAAGGATTTTCTTAGCAATTAAAAAAAATAAAATGTGTGGGGGACTTATAGAACAGATTAAGCTCTGTGTCAGAACACAACTACATCTAAAAAGCAAAGCACATGCTACAAATGAATTTTTATATTTGTCAAATCTCTATTGACAGGGCCTTTGGTAACAGTTTTTAAACTGGGGATCTCATTGTATATTTCAAGTTAACTTACGGACTACATACAACATACAAGGTAGAGTACTAGGAATACCGATAAGAGGAGTAAAATGTAAGCCACATCTTAATTTTGGAGAGGGCGTGAGAACTCACATAATAAACATGTCACAACTAAACAATACCAGGAAGCATCCTTTCAGAAACCAAATTAATGGCTTGGAGGAAAAGAAGGGGCAGTAGCTATGCTTTAATGGATGGTTAGATTTAGTTATGTTGAGAAGAGAGCAGATGAATTCTAGCCAGGGAGAAAAACCCAGGAAAGAATGTGAAACAAAATAGGCTACACAACACTGGGAAAGACCATCTAGTTGACATGCAGGGCTCATGTTTGGTAAGTTCTGGGTAGTAGGGTTAGACTACCAGTATGGAGCCTAACTCTAAGAGCTGTGAAATCAGTCATAGCAGATAGGACTTTATTCTGGACATGGTTTAGAGCCAGTGAAGATATTTAAGAAGGGAAGTCAAATGATAAACATATAGAAAGTTTAATATAGTAGAAATATACAATGTGGATTTGATGGGGGGATATAAGATCATGTAAGAGTTTATTGTAAAATAATTTCAGGGTGCTGTGATAAGGACTTGGAAGTGGAATCATGGCAGGAAGTGAGAGATATTGGACATATTTCCAAGTTGAGGTAACAGATATAACTTGGTGACTCACTGAATATATGAGACATCAATCAGAAAAAGAAAGCAAGGGCAGAAATGACTCTAAGGATTTCTTGGAGGCTCTAAAAATTACATTTTATTAGTCATGAACGAGAAGGGTTGAAATCTTTCAGGAGTACATGTGAAAAGACGATTAGGGCATGTTTAATTCATGAAGAAGTGATAGATCATAGTTACTTACTATACTGTAAACTGTACATATTGTGGATTATGCACAGTATTAGGCAGTGGGGGCCATTTCATTTTCCTTGGCTCCTTCAAATATTCTCAGATTCACATTTAATGTTTATATTTTTGTTTGCCTTTGAGTATTTACAGGCCTCTTCAACTTTGCATCAAAATGAGCCTCTTCAACTCTGCATCAAAATGAGCATACTGTCTTCACTACTTTGGATATTTAACAAATATTTTATGTGGTATTTAGTAATATAATAAATAATTTCTCCGTAATTTAGGAGATGCTGTTTAGTCATCGATTTTGATAACTCCTCAATAGAAACCTTGTTAGATTAAGTTTTACCTGTATTGTTCTCAGATTGCAAGAGACAGGGCTAGGATTATCTAAAACTAACTTCCATGTGATCTTTGGGGCTCCTTATTCAATTCCCTGTGCCATTGACTGATATGGTGTGAGAACTCAGTCACAAGAATCATATTCTCTGTTATCCATATACCCTAACATAGGTTGTCCTTTTTATTGTTACCCTTACCACTAATGGTGATAACTCAGAAGGAATGGGGTCCAAGGAAAAAGTGAGAGTAAATAAATAGCACAAATAACTACTCAGTGATTACATTTTTTGATGGTGAATTTTCTATCATACATTTTCAACAGAACATTTCATTCTAGTTTTCTATTGATATTTATGGACCTGGAAGACACATTTCTGTCACTTGGCCCACGAAAAATAATCCAGTATTTTAAACTAAACAGACAATGACTCTTTTTTTTCTTTTTACATAATATCACTTTCTAAAATATTTTATTTCTATGATTAAAAGTAAGCCTCCACAAGTCTCCTACCACCAGACACATTGATCACATTTTGTTGTATTTCTTTGATCCATGTTTATTGTTTTCAACATAAATATTAATAAAGGTAAATAAGAAAAGGAGAGAAAAAATAAGACATTTAAAAAATAATTGTGGGGCACCTGTGTGGCTCAGTTGGTTAAATGTCTGACTATTGATTTTGGCTCAGGTTGTGATCTCACAGCTCTTGGGAACAAGCCTGTATTGGACTCTGCGCTGATGGCACGGAGCCTACTTGGGATTCTCTCTTTTCCCCTTTCTCTGCTCCTCCCCTGCTCGCATGCATGTGTACACTCTCTCTTTAAAAAAAAAATTAGTTGAGGGGCGCCTGGGTTAGTTTGTTAACCGGCCAATTTAGGCTCAGGTCATGATCTCCCGGTTCATGGGTTCAAGCCTCAAATACTCTGTGCTGTCAGCACAGAGCCTGGAGCCTGCTATGGGCTCTGTGTCTCCCTCTCTTCCTACCTCTCCGCTGCTCATGCTGTCTCTCTAAATAAACATTAAAAAAATTTAAAAAGAAAAAAAATTAATTGTAATAATCCTTACTACAGAGAGTAGTCGATGATTCTTAAGAACACTAATAAGGTGTGAATCTCTTAGTAATATCTCTATTTGTTACCAGCTTATTAAGCATCTGACAATTATTGAGTGCTTATTTTGTGTGAAACACTATGAATTATAACACAAAAGTATACTTAATTCATTCAAACAAGTATTTTTGAGCACATATTTGACAAATTCTGTCCTTGTGCTGACACACATTATGTTATAGACAAAAAAATTAAAAAATAATCTCTAAATGGTTACATTTTGGAATAATACGGATTTAAATAGAATAGCAGTTGTCATTCCCAGAGTATGGGTTGTAGTGATGAGGAAAAACTCAAAGCACCGATTATCAAAAGCTATTTCAAGAAATTCTAAGAATCTAAAATTTAATCTGGGATGCAGCAATTAGAGTAAACTATCCTAAATTAAAATTTACACAGAATTTTGAATTGTAGCTTAAATAAAAATCCTTTGGGAAATAAATTTTTAATTTTGCTTTATTTTTAGTTATTCTAGTTTAGAATCCTGGATGTGGGAAGTGTTCACACACACATAAACACACACTCACACACACATACACACATACATTCATGCATACATATATATCTGAAAGTGATATTTTGAAACTATATAAGACGTATTATTTTCAAATGAGAAAACTAGCATGTAAATAGTATTAAGCTAAATAAAATTTCCTCATATTAGACACAAAAGAAAACAATATTCTGAAACAAAAAATCCACAGGCTTTAATTAGGAAGTAATTATTTCTTTGGGATAAAATAAAAAATTTATTAATATTTATCAGGACCTATTTCCCTTTCCCATTTATGCTGCAGTAAGTCTGAGATTCCATTATGCTGGATGTGGAAGAAAGTAGCTGGTCACATGTCTGTTTATGAGGAAATCAACCTAAATAGTGAGCTGAAATGGAAATTCCACAGGCAATGACTCAGTGAATAGAGCAGCAGTTTATTCTAGGCTAGTTCCAATTTTAGAATATGTGCTGCTGGATGGATTGAGTATTTTTTTTCCTCTCAATGAATGTTGGCATTCTAGTTAATGCCAAACTTAGCACTTGGTGTTTCTAAGAAATTCAACATTTTTCCTCATAATACTACCTTATGTTTCTGTGCTTCTTAGAGCCAATTATTACTTTATTGTTAATTATCAAAAGTATCAATAAGAAGTGTATCAGATGCCATGATATACTAAGAGATAAAAGAGATAAGTCATATATTTTATTGTCTCACTTCTCAAAGTGTTCTTGATTAGGTAAAACTTGTTTTTCTCTATTTGTTATTTAAGGACTTTCCTACTTGGGTATGTTACTGTTGTTTATGTACTTAGAAAGCAATAGGACTTGGGAACATTGTTAAAATAAGTGATTATAATTATAACGAGAAATTTGGCTCTGTTGAAAGTGCAAAAATCTAGGCTAGCTCTACTATTTTCCTGGATAACAGAGTTTATGGGAAGGAATGCAGGAAAGCATCAGGGAAAAAAAAGAAATTCATTTGTTACTAAATCAGATTTTGTACTTAACAATTTTGCTGATTAATCTAGCATATTTTAGAGCATATTATAGTCCATTTAGAAGACTATCTACAACAATGAGTTTTTAGATGAGACCCTAAAAATTTGGTTGACTTTTATTAAATTCAAATTTGATAATAGGCATTGATAGTCCTTTTCACTGCTTAGATCTACTGAGTATTGTAAAAACTCATTGCGTAGGATTTTTTTTTTTTTGCATAGTGATTCTGATTGCCCTTCAAGACCTTAGATCTCTTTTGGGGCAAAAATACTTCAAAGATAAAATGGTACCTGGATTTACAAAAATCATTGAAGATTCATCCCAAAATGGGAATGAGAAAATAAAATTGAAACAACAACAGAAAAAGAGGTTAATTTTGTTCTATAGCCAAGTGTTTTGGCTTTTCCTAAGTGTCTTTGATTGACAGTATCTGGATAAAAGCACAATGGCAATTTTAGAATATGCCCAGTATTTTACGATATAAGTTAGTAATATGAAAATTTCAAATAGATGTTATTGCAACATTGGTCATCTGTCTAATACCATCTGGCTTTCAGAAGTTTCATGAAGATAGTAAAAGTGAAAAGGTTTCCAAATTTAGGCCCTGCCTCTGAAATGTCCAAATGTGCTCAAATTAGATTCTATTGATTATTTCATATGACAGATAATTTTGGTAGTTGGTGCTTTTAACTATTTCTACTTCAAATATTCTTTGAAGTGTATTGTTAGTTTTTAGGGAGTTCAGTTTTATGGAGTTTTTTTGAAAATTATATATTGAATACTAACTTTTTATCAGATATGTCATTTGCAAATATCTTCTCCCATGCCATAGGTTGCATTTTAGTTTAGGTGATTGTTGCCTTCCCTTTACAGAAGGTTGTTATCTTGACAAAGTCCCAGTAGTTTATATTTACTTTTGCTTCCCTTGCCTCAGGAGACATACAAAGAAGTTGCTATGGCCTATATAAAACAAGTTATTGCCTGGATTCTCTTCTAGAATTTTTATGATTTAAGGTTTCACATTTTAGGTTTTAATCCATTTTCAATTTATTTTTTTTGTGTATTGTGTAAGAAAGTGGTCCAATTTCATTCTTTTGTATGTTGCTGTCATTTTCCCAACAACATTTGTTGAAGAGACTTTTTCTAATTGGATATTCTTATCTGATTTCTTGAAGATTAATTGACCATATAGTTATGGGTTTATTTCTGGATTTTCTGCTATTTTTCTTTGATCTATGTGTCTGTTTTTGTGCCAGTACCATATTGTTTTGATCATGAAGCTTTGTAATATAACTTGAAGTCCAGAATTGTGATGCCTGTAGCTTTACTTTTCTTTTTAAAGGTTGCTATGGCTACTCAGGGTCTTTTGTAATTCCATACAAATTTAAAATTATTTGTTCTATGTCTCTGAAAAATGCTGTTGGTATTTTGATAGGAATTGCATTAAAAGTTTAGATTGCTTTGGGTAGTATAGACATTTTAACAATATTTGTTCTTCCAATCCATGAGCATGGGATGTCTTTCCATTCCTGTGTTTCATCTTCAATTTCTTTCATTAGTGTTTTACAATTTTCAAAGTACAGGATTTTCATGTCTTTGGTTAGGTTATTCCTAAGTGTCTTATTACTTTTGTGCAATTGTAAATGGGATTGATTCCTTAATTTCTCTTTCTGATGCTTCATTAGTGGTGTATAGAAATGAAACAGATTTCTGTATGTTGATTTTGTACCCAGCAAGTTTACTGAATTCAGTTTATCAGTTCTAGCACTTTTTTGATGGTGTCTTTCATGTGTTCCATTTAGAGTGTCATGTCATTTGCAAATACTGAAAATTTGACTTATTCCTTACCAACTTTGCCTTTTATTTCTTTTTGTTGTCTGATTGCTGAGGCTAGGACTTACTGTATTATGTTAAATAAAAGTGGTGAGAGTAGACATCCCTGTCTTGTTCCTTACTGTAGGGGACAGACTGTCAGTTTTTCCCCATTGAGAATGATATTAGCTGTGGGTTTTCCATATATGGCTTTTATCGTGGTGAGATCTGTTCCTTCTAACCCTACTCTGCTGAGGGTTTTTAACATGAATGGATGTTGTACTTTGTCAAATAGGTTTTCTGCATCTATTGAAATGATCATATGGTTCTTATCCTTTCCTTTATTAATGTGATGTATAATGTTGATTGTTTGAAGATACTGAACCATGCTTCTAGGCCAGGAATAAATCCTACTTGATGGTGATGAATGATTTTTTTTTAATGTGTTGTTGGCTTAGGTTTGCTAGTATGTTATTGAGAATGTTTGCATCTATGTTCTTAAGGGATGCAGAGAGAACCTATAGTTCTCCTTTTTAGTGGTGTGTTTATCTGGTTTTGGTATCAGGGTAATGCTGGCCTCATAGAATGAATTTGTAAATTTTTCTTCCTTTTCAATTTTTTGGAATAGTTTGACATGAAAGGGTATTAACTCTTTCTTAAATGTTAGTAGAATTCACCTCTGAACCATCTTGCCCTGGTTTTTTGTTTCTTGGGAGCTTTTTTGACTATTGATTCAAGTTATTTCCTGGCTATCAGTCTGTTCAAGTTTTCTAATTTTTCATGTTTCAGTTTTGATGGTTTATATATTTCTAGGAATTTATCCATTTCTTCCAGGTTGTCTAATTTGTTGGCGTGTATTTTGTCATAATATTATCTTATAATTATTTTATTTCTGTGGTGTCAGTTATTATTTATCCTCTCTCATTTGTGATTTTATTTATTTGGGTCTTTTTTCTTTTTGCTAAGTCTGGCTAGGGTTTTATCATTTTTCTTTTTTTAGTTTTCCAAAGAAAGAGCTACTGGTATCATTGATCTTTTCTATTGTCTATATACAATGCTATATCATTAGAGCAGAAATATGCTCTGATATTTATTATTTACTTCCCTCTGCTTGCTTTAGGTTTTGTTAATTGTTCTTTTTCCAGCTCCTTTAGGTGTAAGGTTAGATTGTTTATTTGACATTTTATTGCTTTTGATGTAGGCATGTTTTGCTATATATTTCCCTCTTACGACATTTTTTCCTGCATCTCAAAGATTTTGGAACGTTTTGTTTTCATTTTTATTTGCTTCTATGTATTTTTTAAATTTCTACTTTGATTTCATGGTTGACCCATTCACTGTTTAGGAGGATGTTCTTTAACCTCCATGTACTTGTCTTTCCAGATTTTTATCTTGCGGTTCACTTCTAGTTTCATAGAATTATAGTCAGAGAAAAGCATGGTATGATTTTGATTTTCTTGAATTTGTTGAAGTTTGTTTTGTGGGCTACTATATGATCTTATTCTGGAGAATGTTCCATGTGCACTTGAAAAGAGTGTGCATTCTGTTGCTTTAAGATGGACTGTTCTGAATATGTCTACTAGATCCACCTGGTCCAGTGTCATTCAAAGCCATTTTGCCTTGTTGATTTTCTGTTTAAATGATCTGTCCATTGATGTAAGGGATGTTAAAGTCCTCTTATTATATAATTATTGATTATATCCTTTATGTTTGTTATTAATTGTTTTATGTATTCAATGCTCCTATGTAGGGTGAATATTTATGTTATATATTCTTGGTGGATTGTCCCGATTATTATTATATAGTGTCCATTTTTGTCTTTTGTTACAGTGTTTGTTTTAAGGTGTACTTTGTTTGACCAAGAAGATAGTGGTGGAATAGAAGAACCATAGGCTCACCTGCTCCCACAAACACAATTATATAACTATCAAATCATCCTAAATGCCCCATAAATCGACCTGAACAATGACAGAACAAGCTTCACAACTAGAGTGAGAGAAGAGGCCACATTGAAGAAAGTAGGAAGTGCGGAGACATGGTTTAGTTGAGAAACCTATCATGGGTGCTGCAAAGGAGAGAGAACCATGTTCACAAAGAAGGGTGAGAGAATGAGGAACACACATGGCAATACACAAGGAGAACGTTTTCCCATAGTCATTGGCTAGGAAAATGAGGGGGGCTGAATTGTGTGAGTTCTTGTAAGCAGCAAGGCCTAAAGCCTGGAAACAGTCCTACAGAATGTGAAAAGGTATTTGCAAATGACATATCCAATAAAGGACTAGTATCCAAAATATGTAAAGAGCTTAAAAAACTAAACACCCCAAAACAAATAACCCAATTAATAATAGGCAAAAGACATGAAGAGACATTTCTACAAAGAAGATATACAGATGGCAAACAGACACAAGATGCTCAACACCCCTTATCATCAGGAAAAAGTAAACCCAAACTGTAATGAGATATCACCTCATACCTGTCAGAATGACTAAAATCAACAACATAAGTAACAACAGATGTTGGGGAAGATGTGGAGAATGGGGAACCCTCTTGCAATGTGGTGGGAATGCAAAATGTTACAGCACTGTGGTAAATAATATGGAGGTTCCTCAAAAAGTTAAAGATAGAACTACCCTACAGTCTAGTAACTTCACTACATGGAATTTACCCAAAGAATACAAACATACTAATTCAAAGGTATACATGCACTCCAAAGCTTATAGCACTATGTACAATAGGCCAAATTATGGAAAGAGCCCAAATGAAGAACAAAGAATATGTGATTATATATATTTCTATATTAGTTATTATCATTATTCTATATATTAGTTATATATAATATATAGAATTATATTATTATATAATTAGTTATATAATAATATAATTAATAATTTTATAGTGTATATATATATATATATATATATGTATGTATAACTTACCACTTCCAAGGACATGGATGGAACTAGAGAGTATTATGCTAAGCAAAATAAGTCAGTCAGAGAAAGACAAATACCATACAATTTCACTCATATGTGTTTAAGAAACAAAACAAATGAGCAAGGGGACCAAAAAGAGAGAGAGGGAAACCAAGAAATAGACTCTTAACTTTAGAGAACAAACTGATGGTTACCAAAGGGAAGTGGGTGGGGGGATGGGTTAAATAAGTGATGGGGATTAAGGAGTACACTTGTTGTGATGATCACAGTGTTGTATGGAAGTGTTTAATCACTATATTATATACCTGAAACTAATATTACACCGCATGTTAACTAACTGGAATTTAGATATAAACTTACAAAAAAATAAAGCCTACTCTGTCTGATATCAGTATTGCTACTTTGGCTCTTTTTTTTTTTTTGATATCCATTTGCATGAAAGATGTAACCCCTCCCCTCACTTTCAATCTGCAGGTGTCTTTAGGTCAGAAATGAATCTTTTGTAGGCAGCATATAGATGGGTCTTGTTTTTTTATCCATTCTGTCACCTTATGTCCTTTTTTAAAAAAGTGTTGTTTTGTTATTTTTTAAGTTTATTTATTTATTTTGAGAGAGAGAGAGAGAGACAGAGAGAGAGCGAGCAGGGGAGGGGCAGAGAGAGAGAGGGAGAGAGAGAGAATTCCAAGCATGCTCCATACTGCCAACACAAGGCAGATGTGGGGTTGAATCCATGAACTGTGAGATCGTGATCTGAGCCGAAACCAAGAGCTGGACTCTTAACCAACTGAGCCACCCAGGTGCCCCACCCTATGTCCTTTGATTGAAGGATTTAGTTTATTTACATTTGAAATAGTTAATTTTTTAAAGCTTATTTATTTATTTTGAGAGAGAGTGCTCAAGAGAGTGGGGGAAGGACAGAGAGAGAGGAGAGAGAGAATCCCAAGTAGGCTCTGCGCTGTCAGCACAGAGCCCAACATGGGGCCAAACTGATGAACAGTGACATCATGACCTGAGATGAAATCAAGAGTCTGATGCTTAACCAATTGAGTCGACAAGGTGCTTCTGAAAGTAACTATTTAATTTCATTTCAGTTTTATTTTTAATGTGGTTGTTTCTGAAGATTTTTTCTGTTATCTTCTCTGTTCTTTCATGGTTTGCTGATTTTCATTAGTGATACATTTGGATTTCATTCTCTTTTTCTTTGCAAGTTTACTAGTAGCTTTTAGTATACAGTTATCATTAGGTTTGTATATAACCTCTTCTGCATATGGCAGTATACATTAAGTTGATGGTCTTTTAAGTTTGCTGGTTAATGTGATTTATGTAAATCCCTGTCAAAAATACTGATAATGTTGCTTTAATAAAAATAGCTATGTGACCTGACTTATCAAGTTTAAATATAACACAAGAATGCAATTTTATTTTACTTGAGTGTGTTCTTCCTAAGCTTATATGGATTTACTGATTAGATAAACTGGCACCATATCAGATGTTTAAGATTACTTATGTAACTGTGCATTTATACAAAATTTACTCATTATTCTGACACATTTTATTCAACAGTAATTATGATTTATAATGTGTCAGCTTATATATATGTAATTTAAATTGTAGATAGCCAACATACAGTACAATATTGGGTTCAGGAGTAGAATTCAGTGGTTCTTCACTTACATACAACAATACAACACCCAGTGTTCATCACAAGTGCCCTCCTCAATACCTATTAGCCATCTAGCCCAAATCTCATCCACTTCCTTCCATCAATTCATTTTATTCTCTATTATTAAGAGTTGCTTGTGGTTTGTCTCCCTCTGCTCATTTTCCCCCATCCCGTATATTCCTCTGTTTTGTTTCTTAAATTCCACACATGAATGAAATCATATGGTATTTGTCTTTCATTGTTTGACTTATGTGGCTTAGCATAATACCTTCTAGCTCCATCCATGTTCATGAAAATGTCAAGATTTCATTCTTTTTGAAGGCTGACTAATACTCCATTGTATATGTATGCCATATCTTCTTTATACAATCATCAGTAATTGGATATTTGGGCTCTCTCCATAGTTTGACTATTGTTGATGCTAGTGCTATAAACATTAGGGTGTGTGTATCCCTTCAAATCCGTATTTTTGTATCCATTGAGTAAATACCTAATAGTTCAATTGTTGGATTGTAGGGTACCTCTAATTTTAGTTTTTGAGAAATCTCCATACTATTCTCCAGAGTGACTGCACCAGTTTGCATTCCCACAAACAGTGCAAGAGTGTTCCCCTTTCTCTACATCCATGTCGACACCTGTTATTTCTCGTGTTGTTAATTTTAGTCATTCTTACAGGTGTGAGGTGGTATCTCATCATGATTTTGATTTGTAATTCCCTGGTGATGAGTGCTTTTGAGCATCTGTTCATGTGTCTGTTAGCCATCTGGATGTCTTCTTTGAAAAATTGTGTATTCATGTCTTCTTCCCATTTCTTAAATGGGTTATTTGTTTTTTGGGTGTTGAGTTTAATAACTCATTTTATAGATTTTGGATACTAACCCTTTATCAGATATGTCCTTTGCAAATATCTTCTCCCATTCCATAGGCTACCTTTTAGTTTTGTTGATTGTTTCCTTCACTGTGCAGAAGCTTTTTGTCTTTTTTTTTTTTTTCAACGTTTATTTATTTTTGGGACAGAGAGAGACAGAGCATGAACGGGGGAGGGCAGAGAGAGAGGGAGACACAGAATCGGAAACAGGCTCCAGGCTCTGAGCCATCAGCCCAGAGCCTGACGCGGGGCTTGAACTCACGGACCGCGAGATCGTGACCTGGCTGAAGTCGGACGCTTAACCGACTGCGCCACCCAGGCGCCCCGAAGCTTTTTGTCTTGATGAGGTCCCAATAGGTCATGTTTGCTTTTGTTTCCCTTGCCTTCAGCAATGGGTGTAGTAATAGGTTGCTTCAGCTGAGGTCAAAGAGGTTGCTGCCTGTATTCTCCTATGTGATATTGATGGTTTCCTGTCTCACATTTGGGCCTTTCCTCCATTTTGAATTTACTTTTGTGTATGACGTAAGAAAGGGGTTCACTTTAATTTTTCTGCATGTTGCCATCCAGTTTTCCAAGCACAAATTGTTGAAGAGACTGCTTTTTCACATTGGATATTCTTTCCAACTTTGTCAAAGATGAGTTGAGCATAGAGTTGGTGGTTCATTTCTGGGTTTCATATTCTGTTCCATTGATCTCTGTGTCTGTTTTTGTGCCAGGACCATACTGTATTTATGATCACGGTTTTGTAATTTAGCTTGAAATATGGAACCGTGATACCTCAAGTCTTGTTTTTCTTTCTCAGGGTTACTTTGCTTATTTGGGGTCTTTTTTTGGTTCCAAATAAATGTTAGGATTGACTGTTCTAGCTCTGCAAAAAATGCTGGTGGTATTTTGATAAAGATTCCAATAAATATGTAGATTCCTTTGGGTAATAGAGACATTTTAAAACCGTTTGTTCTTCCAATCTATGAGCATGGAATGCTTCTCTATTTCTTTGTGTCCTTTTTTTAATTTCTTTCATAAGTATCCTATAGTTTTCAGAGTACAGATCTTTTACCTCTTTAGTTAGTTTTGTTCCTAGATATCTTTTTTGTTTTGGTGCAATTGCAAATGGGAATGATTCCTTGATTTCTTTTTCTGCCATTTAGTTATTGGTGTATAGAAATGCAACAGATTTCTGTACATTGATTTTATATCCTGCAACTTTGCTAAATCAATGTATTAGTTGTAGCAATTTTTAGTAGTCTTTTGTGTTTTCTACATAGAGTATCATACTGTCTGCAAATAGCGAAAGTTTGACTTCGTCCTTGCTGATTTGGATGCCTTTTATTTCTCTTTGTTGTCTGACTACGGAGGCTAGGGATTCTAGTATTACGTTAAATAGTAATGGTGAGAGTGGGCATCCTTGTCTTCTTCCTGACCATAGGAGAAATGCTCAGCTTTTCCCCATTGAGGATGATATTAGCTGTGTGTCTTTTGTACATGGCCTTTAGGATGTTGAGGTATGTTCCATCTGTCCGTAAATTATTTGGTGTTTTGTCATCAAAAATGGATGCTGTATTTTGTCAAATGCTTTTTCTGCATCTGTTGACAGGATCATTTGGTTCTTACCCTTTTTTTAATTAATGTGATGCATCACATTAATTTATTTGCAATAATGATTTGATTGATTGATTGATTGATTGATTGATTTGCAAATATTGAACCTACTCTGCAACCAGGAATAAATCCCACTTGATCATGGTGAATAATTCTTTTAATGCACCATTGAATTTGATTTGCTAGTATTTTATTGAAAATTTTTGCATCCATATTCATCAAGTATATTGGCCTGTAGTCCTCCTTTTTAGTGGAATCTTTGGGTTTGGAATCAAGGTAATAGTGGCTTCATTGAATGAGTTTGGATGTTTACCTTCCATTTATATTTTTTTGGAACAGTTTAAGAATGTGTATTAACTCTCCTTTAAATGTCTGGTAGAATTCCCCCTGGGAAGCCATCTGGCCCAGGACTCTTATTCATTGGGAGATTTTTGATTACTGATTCAATTTCTTTGCTGGTTATGAGTCTGTTCATATTTTATAGTTCTTTCTGTTTCAGTTTTGGTAGTCTGTACGTTCCTAGGAATTTGTCTACTTTTTCCAGATTGCCCAGTTTTTTGGAAGATAATTTTTCTTAGTATTCTCTTATAATTGTGTTTCTGTGGTGTTGGATGTGATCTTTCCTCTTTCATTCATAATTTTGTCTATTTGTGTCCTTTCTCTTTACTGTTTTGATAAGTCTGACTAGGGTTTTATCAATTTTATTATTTCTTTCAAAGAACCTCCTCTTCATTTTGTTGATCTGTTCTGCTCTGTTTTGTTGTTGTTTCTGTATTGTTTATTTCTCCTCTAATCTTTATTATTTCCCTTCTTCTGCTGACTATAGGCTTTATTTGCTATTCCTTTTCTAGCATCTTAGGTGTAAGTTTAAGTTGTAAATTTGGGACTTTTCTTGGTTCTTGATATAGGGATGGATTGCAATATACTTCCCTCTTAAGACCGCCTTTGCTACATCCCAAAGGTTTTGGACTGTCGTGTTTTCAATTTCATTTGCCTCCATGTATTTTTTAATTTCCATGGTTAACCCATTCATTCTTTAGTAGAATGTTCTCTAAACTCCATGTATTTGACAGCTTTCTAAAATTTTTCTTGTGGTTAACTTCAAGTTTCATAGCATTGTGGTCTAAAAATATGCATGGCACGATCTCATTTTTTTTTTTTTTTGCACTTGTTGAGGCCTGATCTGTGACTCAGTATGTAATCTGTTCTGGAGAATGTTCTATGTGCATTCAAGAAGAATGTGTATTCTGCTGCTTTGAGATGAAATATTCTGCATATGTTTATTAAGTCTATCTAGTCCAGTGTGTCATTCAAAGCCATTAGGCTCTTGTTTATTTTCTGCTTAGATTAACTGCCCATTGATATAAGTGGGGTGTTAAAGTCCTCTACTATTATTGTATTATTATGAATGAGTTTCTTTATGTTTGTTATTAATTTATATATTTGGCTGCTTTCAAATTGAGAGCATATATATTTACAATTGTTAGATCTTCTTCCCAGATAGACCCCTTAATTATGATATAATGCACTTCCTCATCTCTTGTTACAATATTTGCTTTAAAATCTAGTTTGTCTGATGTAAGAATGGCTATTCTGGCTTTCTTTTGACATATGTTAGCATGATAGAGTCTTCTCCATCTCTTGACTTTTAATCTATAGCTCTCTTTAGGTCTAAAATGAGTCTCTTGTAGGCATCATATAGATGGGTCTCAGATTTTTATCCATTATGACACCTTATGTCTTTTGATTGGAGCATTTAGTCCATTTGCATTCAGAGTGATAACTGAAAGATATAAATTCAGTGCCATTGTGTTACCTGTAGAGTTGCTGTTTGTCATGATATTCTCTGGTCCTTTCTAATCTTTCTTGCTTTGGTCGTTTTTTTTTTCTCCACTCAAAAAGTCCCCCTTAAAATTTCTTGCAGGGCTGATTTATTGTTCAGCAACTCCTAATTTTTTGTTTGTCTGGGAATCTCTATCTCTTCTCCTCTGAATGACAGCCTTGCTGGATAAAGAATTTGTGGCTGTGTATTTTCCCATCTAGCACTTTGAATATTTCCTGCCACCCCTTTCTGGCCAGCCATGTTTGGGTAGACAGATCTGCTGCCAACTTGATCTGTCTTCCCATGTAGGTTAAGGACTTTTTTTCCCTTGCTGCTTTTAGGATTCTTTCCTTGTCTGTGTATTTTGTGACTATAGACAAGGCCTATAGTATACCTTGGCGATGATTGGCTTTTGTTGAATTTAATGGAAGTTCTCTGTGGTTCTTGGATTTGATGTCTGTGTCCTACCCCAGATTAGGGAAGTTTTCAGCTATAATTTGTTCAAATAAACCTTCTGCCTCCTTTCTCTCTCTTAATCTTCTGGGGCTCCTCTGATATATTCGTATCAGTTGTAATGTGTTTTAATAAGTCACTGAGTTCCCTAAGTGTGCTTCATGGTCCATGACCTTTCTTTCCCTCTTCTTTTCAGCTTTATTTTTTTCTGCAATTTTGTCTTCTATATCCCTAATTTGCTCCTCTGCTTCGTCCATCCTCATTTTTGTGGCTTCCATTTGGGGTTGCATCTGAGTTATCACATTTTTAACTTTGGCCTGACTAGATTTTAACTCATTTATCTCTGCAGTAAGAGATCCTCTAGTGTCTTCTCTGTCTTGGTTTTTAAACTCAGCTAATGTCCTTATGATTGCTGTTTTAAATTCTAGTTTATTTTTTATAAGTCTTTATATTTTGGTTACTAACCCTTTATCATATATATCATTTGCAAATATAATCTCCCATGCCAAATGTTAACTTTTAGTTTTGTTGACTGTTTCATTTGCTGTGCAGAAAGTTTTTGTCTTTTTTTTAAATTTGACAATATTTTATTTATATATATATATATATATATATATATATATATATATATTTATTATTTATTTAAATTCAAGTTAGTTAACATGCAATGTAGTATTGATTAAGAGACTAGAACTCAGTGATTCATCACTTACATATAACATCCAGTGCTCATCCCAACACGTGCCTTCCTTAATGCCCATCACCCATTTAGTCCATCCCCCCCACCTCCCCTCCAGTAACCTTCAGTTTACTCTCTGTATTTAAGGGTCTCTTATGGTTTGCCTCCTTCTCTGTTTTTAATCTTATTTTTCTTTCCCTTCTGCTATGTTCATCTGTAGTGTTTCTTAAATTCCACATGAGTGAAATTTTGTATTTGTTTTTCTCTGGCTCACTTATTTCTCTTAGCATAATACACTTTAGTTACACAACTGATGAGTGGATAAAGAAAATATATATATATATGTATATATATATATACATATATATATATATACACACACACGCACATACATATGCACACACATACATACATACAGTGGAATACTACTTGGTGGTGATCAAAAAGAATGAAATCTTGTCATTTGCAGAAGTTTTAATCTTAATGAAGTCCCAATAGTTTAGTTTTGCTTTTGTTTCCCTTGCCTGAAGAGACATATCTAGTAAGGAGTTGCTATAGCTGATGTCAAAAAGGTTACTGCCTGTGTTTTCCTCTTAGGATTTTAATAGTTTCCTATCTCACATTTAGATCTTTCATCCATTTTGGATTTGTGGTGTAAGAAAGTTGTCCAGGTTCATTCTTTTACATGTTACTATCTAGTTTTCCCAACGTCATTTGTTGAAGAAACTATCTTTTTTCCATTGGGTATTCTTTCCTGCTTTGTCGAAGATTAGTTAACCATAGACTTGTGGGTTCATTTCTGGATTTCCTGTTCTGTTGCATTGATATATGTGTCTGTTTTTGTGCCAATACCATGCTTTCTGGATGATTACAGCTTTGTAATGTAGCTTGAAGTATTTAATTGTGATTCCTCCAGCTTTGGTTTTCCTTTTGAAGATTCCCTGGTCTATTCAGGGCCTTTTGTGGTTCCATACAAATTTTAGAATTGTTTGTTCTATCTCTGTGAAGAAATGGTGGTACTTTGATAAGGATTCCATTAAATTTGTAGACTGGGAACTTTAGACATTTTAACAATATTTATTCATCCAATCCATGAGCATGGAATGATTTTCCATTTCTTTGTATCATCTTTAGTTTCTTTCAATAGTGATTTTCAGATTACAGACCTTTTACCATTTTGGTTATGTTTATTCCTAGGTATCTTATGGGTTTTGGCCCGGTTGTAAATGGGATCGCTTACTTGATTTTTTTTTCTGCTGCTTCATTATTGGTGTATAAAAATGCAACAGGTTTCTGTACATTGATTTTGTATCCTACCAATTTACTGAATTTGTGTATCAGTTCTAGCAAGATTTTGGTGGAGTCTTTTGGGTTTTCTACATAGAGTACCATGTAATCTGTAAATAGTAAAAGTTTGAGTTCTTTATTGCTGATTTGGATGCTTTTAATTTCTTTTTGTTGTCTGAGTGCTGAGGCTGGGTCTTATATTACTATGTTAAACAATTGTGGTGAGAATGCACATCCCTGTCTTATTCCTGACTCTAGAGAAAGAGCTCTCAGATTTTGCCCATTGAGGATGATATTAACTGTGTGTTCTTTGTATATGGCCTTTAAAATCTTGAAGTATGTTCCCTCTATCCCTACTGTGTTGAGAGTTTGTATCATGAATGGATGTCGTACTTTGTCCAATGCTTTTTCTGCATCCTATATGTCCATTGCTTTTTCTGGATCCTATAATATCCTCCATATGCAGGTATGATCTGCATCCTATACGTCCAATGCTTTTTCTGGATCCTATATGATCCTCTACTGAGAGGATCATAAAGTTATTATCCATTCTTTTACTAATGTGATGTATCACTTGATTCATTTATGAATACTGAACCATTCTTGTAGTCCAGGAATAATGCTTACTTGATCATGGTGTATGATTCTTTTAATGTACTGTTGGATTTGATTTGCTAGTATTTTGTTGAGAATTTTGCATCCATGTTCATCAGGGATACTGCCCTTTAGTTGTTTTGTTTGTTTGTTAGTTTGCTTGTTTGTTTGGTTTAGTAGACTCTTTGTCAGGGTTGAGAATCAGGGTAATGCTGGCCTCATGAAATGAGTTGGGAAGTTTTACTTCCTTTTCTATTTTTTGAGTAATTTGAGAGAAATAGGTATTAGCTGTTCTTTAAATGTTTGATAGAATTCTCATTGAAGCCATTAGGCATGAATTTTAGTTTGTTGGAAGATTTTTGATTACTGATTCAATTTTCTGGCTGATTATTGATCTGGTCAAGTATTCTATTCCTGTTTTGGTTTTGGTAGTTCACATGGTTCTAGGAATTTATACTTTTCTTCCATATTGTCTGATTTGGTGGCCTATAAGTTTTTCATAATATTGCCTTGTAATTGTATTTCTGTGATGTTGCTTGTTATTTCTCCTCTTTCATTTGTGATTTTATATATTTGGTTCATTTCTTTTCTTTTTATAAGTCTGAGTAGGGGGTTATCAATTGTAATAATATTTTCAAAAAACCAACTCCTAACTTCATTAACCTACTGTTTTTTTTTCTTTAGTTTCTATATCATTTATTTCCGCTCTCATTTTTTATCTCCCTTTTTCTGATGGCTTTATGCTTCATTTGTAGTTATTTTTCTAGCTCCTTTAAGAGTAAGGTTAAGTTGTTTATTTGAGACGTTTCTTCCTTCTTGAGGTAGGCCTATATTGCCCTATACTTCCCTCTTATCACTACTTTTGCTACATCCCAATTGCTTTGGACCATTTTCCCCCCATTTTAATTTGTTTACATGTATATTTGTATTTCTTCTTTAATTTACTACTTGACTCATTTATTGCTAGTAGAATGTTGTTTGCCTTCCATATATTTGTGGATGTTCCAAATTTTTTTTCTTGTGTTTGTCTTCAACTTTCATAGCATTGAGGTAAGAAAAGATTCATGGTATGATCTCAGTCTTTTTGTACTTCTTCAGTTCTGATTTGTGACCTAGTATGTGAGCTGCTCTGGAAAATATACCATGTGCACTTGAGAAGAATACACATGTATTCTGTTGCCTTGGGATGCAATGTTCTGAATATATCTGTGAAGTTCATCTGGTGCAGTGTGCCATTCAAAGCCATTGTTTCTTTGTTGATTTACCGCTTAGATGATGTGTCCATTTATGTGAAGGGGTGTTAAAGTCCCCTGCTATTACTATATTATTATTAACGACTCCCATTATGTTTGTTATAACTTATTTTATATATTTAGTTTTTCTAAGTTGGGGGCATAAATATTTACAATTATTAGATCTTCCTGTTAGATAGTCCCCTTTATTATAATATAGTGCCCTTTTTCATCTGCTGTTAGTTTTAGGTTTATAATCTAGTTTGTCTTTTATAAGTACTAGTATTTTGTTCTTTCTTTTAATGTCCATTTACATGGACAGATGGTTCTACATCCCCTCACTTTCAACCAGCAGGTGTGTTTTGTACTAAAATGACACTTTTGTAGGCAATACATAGATACATCTTGTTTTTCATTTCATCCATTCGTATACCTTATGTATTTTGATGGAATGTTTTGTCCATTTACATTCAGAGTAATTATTTATAGATATGTATTTATTTTTATTTTTAATATGAAATTTATTGTCAAATTGGTTTCCATACAAAACCCAGAGCTCATCCCAACAGGGGCCCACCTCAGTACCCATCACCCACCCTCCCCTCCCTCCCAACCCCATCAATTTTTAGTTTGTTCTCCGTTTTTAAGAGTCTCTTATGTTTTGGCCCCCTCCATCTCTAATCCTTTTTTGTCCTTCCCTTCCCCCATGGACTTCTGTTAAGTTTCTCAGGATCCACATAAGAGTGAACACATATGATATCTGTATTTGTCTGTATGACATATTTCACTTAGCATAACCCTTCCGGTTCCATCCACGTTGCTACAAAAGGCCATATTTCATTCTTTATCATTGCCATGTAGTATTCCATTGTATATATAAGCCACAATTTATTTATCCATTCATCAGTTGATGGACATTTAGGCTCTTTCCATAATTTGGCTATTGTTGAAAGTGCTGCTATAAACATTGGGGTACAAGTGCCCCTATGCATCAGTACTCCTGTATCCCTTGGGTAAAATCCTAGCAGTGCTATTGCTGGGTCATAGGGTAGGTCTATTTTTAATTTTTTGAAGAACTTCCACACTGTTTTCCAGAGTGGCTGCACCAGTTTGCATTCCTACCAACAGTGCAAGAGGGTTCCCATTTCTCCACATCCTCGCCAGCATCTATAGTCTCCTGATTTGTTCATTTTAGCCACTTTGACTGGCGTGAGGTGATATCTGAGTGTGGTTTTGATTTGTATTTCCCTGATGAGGAGCGACGTTGAGCATCTTCTCATGTGCCTGTTGGCCATCTGGAAGTCTTCTTTAGAGAAGTGTCTATTCATGTTTTCTGCCCATTTCTTCACTGGATTATTTGTTTTTCAGATGTGGAGTTTGGTGAGCTCTTTATAGATTTTGGATACTGGCCCTTTGTCCGATATGTCATTTGCAAATATCTTTTCCCATTCCCTTGGTTGCCTTTTAGTTTTGTTGATTGTTTCCTTTGCTGTGCAGAAGCTTTTGATCTTCATGAGGTCCCAATAGTTCATTTTTGCTTTTAATTCCCTTGCCATTGGGGATGTGTCAAGTAAGAAATTGGTGCAGCTGAGGTCAGAGAGGTGTTTTCCTGCTTTCTCCTCTAGGGTTTTGATGGTTTCCTGTCTCACATTCAGGTCCTTTATCCATTTTGAGTTTGTTTTTGTGAATGGTGTCAGAAAGTGGTCTAGTTTCATTCTTATTCATGTTGTTGTCCAGCTGTCCCAGCACCATTTGTTAACGAGACTGTTGTTTTTCCATTGGATATTCTTTCCTGCTTTGTCAAAGATTCGTTGACCATACGTTTTGGGTCCAATTCTGGAGTCTCTATTCTATTCCATCGGTCTATGTGTCTGTTTTCATGCCAATACCATGGTGTCTTGATGATTACAGCTTCGTAGTAGAGGCTAAAGTCTGGGATTGTGATGCCTCCCACTTTGGTCTTCTTCTTCAAAATTACTTTGGCTATTCGGGGTCTTTTGTGGTTCCATACAAATTTTAGGATTGCTTGTTCTAGCTTCAAGAAGAATGCTGGTGCAATTTTGATTGGGATTGCATTGAATGCGTAGATAGCTTTGGGTAGTATTGACATTTTGACAATATTTAGTCTTCCAATCCATGAGCACAGAATGTTGTTCCGCTTCTTTATATCTTCTTCAATTTCCTTCATAAGCTTTCTATACTTTTCAGCATACAGATCTTTTACCTCTTTGGTTAGGTTTATTCCTAAGTATTTTAGGCTTCTTGGTGCAATTGTGAATGGGACCAGTTTCTTTATTTGTCTTTCTGTTGCTTCATTATTAGTGTATAAGAATGCAACTGATTTCTGTACATTGATTTTGTATCCTGTGACTTTTCTGAATTCATGTATCAGTTACAGCAGATTTTGGTGGAATCTTATCGGGTTTTCCATGTATAATATCCTGTCATCTGCAAAAAGTGAAAGCTTGACTTCATCTTTGCCAATTTTGATGCCTTTGATTTCCCTTTGTTGTCTGATTGCTGATGCTAGAACTTCCAACACTATGTGAAACAACAGCGGTGAGAGTGGACATCCCTGTCGTGTTCCTGATCTCAGGGAGAAAGCTCTGTTTTTCCCCAATGAGGATGATATTAGCTGTGGGCTTTTCATAAATGGCTTTTATGATGTTTAAGTATGTTCCTTCTATACCGACTTTCTTGAGGGTTTTTATTAAGAAACGATGCTGAATTTTGTCAAATGCTTTTTCTGCATCAATTGAGAGGATCATAGCGTTCTTATCTTTTGTTTTATTAGTGTAATGTATCACATTGATTGATTTGTGAATGTGATCCAACCCTGCATCACAGGGCTGAATCCCACTGGATCGTGGTGTATAATTCTTTTTATATGCTGTTGTTTTCGATTTGTTAGTATCTTATTGAGAAGTTTTGCATCCACATTCATCAGGGATATTGGCCTATAGTTCTCTTTTTTTGCTGGATCTCTGTCTGGTTTAGGAATCAAAGTAATGCTGTCTTCATAGAATGAGTCTGGAAGTTTTCCTTCCCTTTCTATTTTTTGGAACAGCTTGAGAAGGATAGGTATTATCTCTGCTTAAGTGTCTGGTAGAATTCCCCTGGGAAGCCATCTGGTCCTGGACTCTTATTTGTTGGGAGATTTTTGATAATGGATTCAATTTACTCACTTGTTATGGGTGTGTTCAAGTTTTCTATTTCTTCCTGTTTAAGTTTTTGAAGTGTTTGGGTGTTTAGGAATGTGTCCATTTCTTCCAGGTTGTCCAGTTTGTTGGCATATAATTTTCCA
Source organism: Lynx rufus (assembly GCF_022079265.1). Taxonomy (NCBI): domain Eukaryota; kingdom Metazoa; phylum Chordata; class Mammalia; order Carnivora; family Felidae; genus Lynx; species Lynx rufus. The sequence goes on from NW_025814887.1 coordinate 76,610, forward strand.
TAGTATTCCTTGATAATTGCTTGTATTTCTGAGGGGATAGTTGTTATAATTCCACTTTCGTTCGTGATTTTATCTATTTGGGTCATCTCCCTTTTCTTTTTGAGAAGCCTGGCTAGAGGTTTAACAATTTTGTTTATTTTTTTCAAAAAACCGACTCTTGGTTTCATTGATCTGCTCTACAGTTTTTTGGATTCTATATGGTTTATTTCTGCTCTGATCTTTATTATTTCCCTTCTTCTGCTGAGTTTGGGGTGTCTTTGCTGTTCTGCTTCTATTTCCTTTAGGTGTTCTGTTAGAGTTTGTATTTGGGATTTTTCTCGTTTCTGGAGATAGCCCTGGATTGCAATGTATTTTCCTCTCGGGACTGCCTTCGTTGCATCCCAAAGCATTTGAATTGCTGTCTTTTCATTTTCATTTGTTTCCATATATTTTTAAATTTCTTCTCTAATTGCCTGGTTGACCCGTTCCTTCCTTAGTAGGGTGTTCTTTAACCTCCATGCTTTTGGAGGTTTTCCAGACTTTTTCCTGTGGTTGATTTCAAACTTCATAGCATTGTGGTCTGAAAGTACGCATGGTATGATCTCAATTCTTGTATACTTATGAAGGGCTATTTTGTGACCAAGTTTGTGATTTATCTTGGAGAATGTTCCATGTGCACCCGAGAAGAAAGTATACGCTGTTGCTTTGAGATGCAGAGTTCTAAATATATCTGTCAAGTCCATCTGATCCAGTGTATCATTCAGGGCCCTTGTTTCTTTATTGATCCTGTCTAGATGATCTATCCATTGTTGTAAGTGGAGTATGAAAGTCCCCTGCAATTACCACATTCTTGTCAATAGGGTTGCTTACGTTTGTGATTAATTGTTTTATATATTTGGGGGCTCGCGTTTTCGGTGCATAGACATTTATAATTGTTAGCACTACCTGATGGATAGTCCCTGTAATTATTATATAATGCCCTTCTTCATCTCTTGTTACAGCCTTTAATTTAAAGTCTACTTTCTTTGATATAAGTATGGCTACTCCAGCTTTCTTTTGATTTCCAGTAGCATGATAGATAATTCTGCATGCCCTCACTTTCACTCCGAAGGTGTTCTCAGGTCTAAAATGAGTCTCTTGTAGACAGCACATAGATGGGTCTTGTTTTTTTATTTTCTTTATCCATTCTGATACCCTATGTCTTTTGGTTGGAGCATTTAGTCCATTTACATTCGGTGTTATTTTTGAAAGATATGGGTTTAGAGTCATTGTGACGTCTGTGGGTTCCATGCTTGTAGTGATGTCTCTGGTCCTTTGTGGTCTTTGCAACATTCCACTCACCGAATCCCCCTTAGGATCTCTTGTAGGGCTGGTTTAGTGATGATGAATTCCTTCAGTGTTTGTTTGTTTGGGAGGACCTTTGTCTCTCCTTCTACTCTAAATGACAGACTTGGTGGATAAAGGATTCTCAGCTGCATATTTTTTTCTGTTCATCACATTGAAGATCTCCTGCCATTCCTTTCTGGCCTGCTAAGTTTCAGTAGATAGATCCGTCACTAGTCTTATCGGTCTCCCTATATATGTTAGAGCATGTTTATCCCTAGCTGCTTTCAGAATTTTCTCTTTATCCTTGTCTTTTGCTAGTTTCACTATGATATGTCATGCAGAAGATCGATTTAACTTACGTCTGAAGGGAGTTCTTTGTGCTTTATGGATTTCAATGCCTGTTTCCTTCCCCAGATCAGGGAAGTTCTCAGCTCTGATTTGTTCATGTACACCTTCAGCCCCTTTCTCTCTCTCTTCATCTTCTGGAATTCCTATTATACAGATACTGTTTCGTTTGATTGCTTCACTTAGCTCTGTAATTCTCCCCTCAGACTCCTGGATTTTTTTTATCTCTCTTTTTCTCAGCTTCCTCTTTTCCCATAATTTTATCTTCTAATTCACGTATTCTCTTCTCTGCCTCTTCAATCCGTGCTATGGCCGCCTCCCTTTTATTTTCACCTCATTTACAGCATTTTTTAGCTGCTCATGACTATTTCTTAGTCCCTTGATCTCTGTAGCAATAGATTATCTTCTATCCTGTAGTATGTCTTTTTCAAGCCCAGCGATTAATTTTATGACTATTATTCTAAATTCTTGTTTTGTTATATTGTTTAAATTGGTTTTGATCAATTTGTTAGGTGTCGCTACTTCCTGGAGTTTCTTTGAAGAAAGCCCTTCTGTTTTGTCATTTTGGTAGTCTCTGGGGTGGCGCCAAACTGCAGGACATTTCCCCTATGCTGTCTGGAGTAATTTGTTGTGGTGGGTGGACTGCAGTCAGACCTGATATTTGTCCCCAGCCCACCGCTGGGGCCACAGTCAGACTGGTGTGTACCTTATCTTCCCCTCTCCCAGGGGCAGCACTCACTGTGGAGTGGTGTGGCCCCTATCTGGGCTACTTGCACACTGGCAGGCTTGTGGTGCTTCTTTGATGGGATCTGGCATAATAGCCTGGGTGGGTTCAGAAGGTGCACAGGGTCGGGAGGAGCAGGCTCAGCTCGCTTTGCTGTCAGTGGTCCCCTGGGAGAGGGGCCCTTTAGCAACAGGAGGGAGGCAGATCCGTTGGAGGGATGGATCCACATAGGCACAGCACTGAATCTCCTAATTTTTAATCTGAAATTTGGACTTTTCATTTTCGCAGTGACCCGGAAGAGCTCATTTGTGTTTTTAGATGTAATGCTTTGTGCTAAATTTTCTTAGTTCTTCTGAGTCTCTGTTATAGGTTTTACCGACCTAAGTAAGAAGTTTTGATACCTACTTTGCACTTAGGGACAGGAGCATGGGGTTAGGGCCCTCCTTTTTTAAATTTTTTTTTGAAGTTATTTATTTTTGAGAGAGAGAGACAGAGACAGAGACAGAGCGTGAATCGGGGTGAGGCAGAGATCAAGAGAGACAGAATCTGAAGCAGGCTCCAGGCTCTGAGCCATCAGCACAGAGCCCGATGCAGGGCTCAAACCCACAAACTGCAAGATCATGACCTGTGCCGAAGTGATATGCTTAACCAACTGAGCCACCCAGGCACCCCAGGGCACTCCTTATATGACTATAAGAGCCATATGTCTTTTCTCATACCTATCAGTATCTTGGGAGAAACTTTTATTCTCACTTACAGCATAAGCTATAACTTACAGTAGAATCAGAGGAAAGATTCTTATCCTGTGAGTGGTTGTGTGCCTCAACCAACCATTGGTTGCCATGCTATAGAGCTTCAGTGGAAAGACAATACATGGTATGAAATACTGACCCATCAGGTAGTCATGCATGTGTAGGAAGACAAATCACTATTTGAAAGGTCATCACTTGGTGATTGGAATTTAGGAAGCCACACTCCTAAAATAATATGGCTCACTAGAATTTTACAGAATACTTTTGCTGCTGTTGCCTATATCTCTTACACAGCAAACATCCTGATCTTCAGCATTATATGGAAAACCATCCATGGCATATATGTGGCATAGCCAAGGAGTTACTCTTTGGATAAAGAAACTTATAAATATGAACAGGGTAGAAAAGACATACCTCCAAACTATATCCAGTAACCACCTAAGAAAAAGGAGGTGGAGAGAAAGTGATGAATTTTATGTGTCAACTTGGAGTGTTTTTTTTTGGGGGGTGGGGGGATGAGATTAACATTTAGGTTGGTGAACTTTGAGTAAGCATGTTATCCTCCATCATGTGGGTGGGCTGAATTCAATCAGTTGAAGGCCTGAATAAAACTACAACAATAAAACATACTTCCCAAGCAAGAGGGAATTCTCCAGCAGACTACCTTCAGACCTCATCTGCACCATCAGCTCTCCTGGTTCCCTGCTGGTCTTTGGACTGGAACTGAACTATCAGCTCTGCAGGATCTCTGTGTGTAAGTCTACATATTGCAATGCAACAGTGGACTTCCTGAGCGTGATGGCTGCAGGCCCACACTACATATTTGGACTTGCCACTCTTTATAATCATGTGAGCCAATACATTACAATAAAACTTTTTCTATATATATATACATATACTATTGGTTGTGTTTATATAAGAATATTGGAGAAAATAAAAGAAAAAAAAGAAACAGAAAAGTTGGAAAGAAGGAAGGAACCTGCATACAAGTGAGGAATGACCAAGTATGAAACTCAATGAGAAAGAGTCTACAATTGAACCAACTGAAAATCTTAAAATTACTAGAAGACTCTTTATGCTGAAAAGGTAAAATAAATATTATAACTAATGCAATAAATATGATGATTCACAGATCTATTTAAGGTTCTGATTTTAATTCTTTTGGATGAATATTCAGAATTGGAAATGATTCATTATATGGTTTTTCTATTTTTATTTTATTTTATTTTTTTAAGGACCCTCCATACTGTTTTCCATAGTGGCTGTACCAATTTACCTTCACACAAACAGTGAGCAGATGTTCCCTTTTCTCCACAACCTTGCCAATACTTACCTCTTGTCTTTTGATGACAGCAATCTTAACAGGTCTGAGATGATATATCATGGTGGATTTGATTTGCACTTCCCCAATGATTAGTGATGCTATGGGAACAGCCCAAATGTCTATGACATATTAATGGATGAAGATTATATAGATTTATGTATACATATAATCAGGTGTAAAGAAAAAGGAAATCCTACTATTTGCAACAGCGCAGATGGACCTGGGAGACATTATGCAAAGTAAAGCAATTCAGTCACAGAAGGGCAAACACTACATGATTTGACTTAAATGTGGTACCTTCCTTAAGTTAAACTTACGGAAGCAGAAAATAGATAGGTGGTTGTCAGAGAATGGGTGATGGGAAAATGGGGAGTTGTTATTCAATGTGAATAGTTAGTTATACAAGATGAATAAGCTGTAGAGATCTGTTCAACACAGCGCCTATAGATAATAATATGGTATTAAACACTTAAAATTCCTTAAGAGAGTAGACCTCATGTTAAGTTTCCTTACAGGGTGTGAGGGGGGAGGAAGCAAAGCGACACAAGGAAACTTTTGGAAATGATAGAATACTTATTGCCTTGATTGTGGTGATGGTATCACCAGTATATGCAGATGTCCAAACTAATGAAATTGTATACATTAAATATGCATGTTTTTTTTATATACCAATTATACCTCAATAAAGCTGAGAAAAGATAAAGAGATGTTGCCTTTTTCACCAATTCAAATACTGTACAATATAGTTTCTAATCTACAAATACACTTTGAACAATATAGGTTCTAAATTAACCATAAATAGGGGCGCCTGGGCGGCTCAGTTGGTTAAGCAGCCAACTTCGGCTCAGGTCATGATCTCGCGGTCCGTGAGTTCCAGCCCCGCGTGGGGCTCCGTGCTGACAGCTCAGAGCCTGGAGCCTGCTTCCGATTCTGTCTCCCTCTCTCTCTGACCCTCCCCCGTTCATGCTCCGTCTCTCTCTGTCTCAAAAATAAAATAAACCTTTAAAAAAATTAAAAAAAATAAATTAACCATAAATATTGTTGAAAATGCATCAAATGGCAAATCTTTATGATATAAATTAATACTGATGGCTGATTACTGATTAATACTGAGGCTCAGATGACAGTTACACCTCAAGATCCAGCTAAAGATAAACAAAATAGTCCCTGTAATCTTTGGGAAATTCCTGAACATATAACAGAGGACATACAGGTATGCCACATTTTAACCACAGTAGCTATAGACTTGTGTAAATTCCCCATTGCCATAGTACTCATTGCTCTAAAATATCCCATAGTTGTCATGGATACCCCGCCTCGGTGAGTAATAATATTAAATTGAGTCTTTGTTACTTACAAATTGTCTTGGCAAAATGGGACTTCATGGACACCTTCCTCCAGTTAACATAAATAATATGTTCCATCGTATATTAAATGGAGTCTTAAATGATTGAAACTCATTATATAAAGCCTATTCAGAGAAAGGGGCTGCTATTCCCATGACTTCTCCATTTAACAACCAAATTTTGGAAGGATTACCGTCAAGATCCTGAAGCAAGGCTTGTGTACCCACCCCTGCCCTGGCCCCAGCACCCACCAAGTCGTCCAGCTCAGCCATGATCAAGGTGATCCTCAGCTTCAATAACTATGGGAAGCAGTGGCTTACCAAGTTCTACCAGCCCTACGGTGAAGATACACAGGAGCAAATCATCAGGGACACATTCCATTTGGTATCTAAGAGCAATGAAAATGTTTGTAATTTCCTAGAAAGAGAATTGTTAATTGGAGGATCTGACAACAAACTGATTTATAGCTATTATGCAACATTATATGTTGTCTTCTGTGTGGATTTTTCAGAAGGTGAACTTGTCATTTTAGATCTAATTCAACTCTTTATGGAAACATTAGACAAATGTTTTGAAAATTTCTGTGAGCTGGATTTAAGTTTCACGTAGACAAGGTTCACAATATTCCTGCAGAAAGGGTGATGGGGGAGGGGTATTGGAGACCGACATGAATGAGACTGTTACACAGATTGATGCACAAAATAAACTGGAGAAATCTGTGGCTGGCTTAGTGGGAGCTCCAGCCTGTACTGTATTAGCTGTGAAGAATATGAATCTTCCCGAGACCCCAAGAGATATTAACATTGATGACATCATTATAAAAGTGCCAAACCTGCCCTTTTTTAAATAAAAATAAATAAAATAAAATAAAATAAAAGGCCACTACCAGGTAAAATCCAGGGAGAAAAGTCATCTAAGTTTACCATGCAGTTGTTTACCAAAAATAGAGGAAGAGAGTCTTGATTTAAGTCTGGGTACTGTATAGACCTTGTGGAAGTTCAATGTTGCTTTTCCTGATCAGTGATTTTGAAGAAATTGAGTAGCTACAATGTGATATTTCTTTTCCTTTTTTAAACTGCACTCCTATGCCCACCTAAGGCATGCTTCTATGTACTATATAGTACATGCAGTACAGTATTGCAATGTGTTTGAGACATTTCTTTAATTATGTACAGTCCAAAATGTTGGTGTTTTGTATAGATCACAAGTGTAGCATTCTGGAATTCTTTCTGTTATTTGTCACAGTTGTTTTTAAAGAACCAAATATGTATTGCATGAAAACATTATGACCTTTTGCACTTAGTTTAAATAAACTCCATGTAACTGGACTTCTAAACATACAAAGACACAACAAAGTTTTGCCTGCCCTTAAATTTACAAAATGAATGGAGATTTATGGTGGATTATCAGAATCTCAATGTTGTGCCCTCCCATTAGGGCCCCCATATCCAAAAGTATTGTAATTATTAACTCTATCTAATACATAACTAGAAAATATTTTTGCTATTATAAATTTGGCTAATATAATACACATAAATTACACACATAGAAAGATTTGATTTGGATATTTGGAATAAGTTGGGAAAGGAAGAATAAAGATAAGTAAATGCAAAATATGCAAGATTATGCCCTCACTTTACAAAAGGGGAAATAGAGCTCTCTCCATGAGTGGAAAAGTGAAGGCTAGTTTGTCCTTCCTAATATGGTCGATTTCAATGTCTGTGTGGTTGGTCAAAATTTTCAGGAAGGGAAGGAGTTGGATTTCTTAACTGTTGGCAAAACCTCTTCTGTGGCTAGGGGAGCCTCCACAATCAGTATACTATTGAAAATTATTATTTGTTTTAGCTGCGTTGGTAGAAGCAAATATAAGGCTTTCAGGCCCCTCTAAAGTGTCATGAATACTTCAGGGTCAGTAACTGTTTTAATTGATTTACATGTATTAATTGATTTAATTCTCGAAGGAACCACATGTGCTTATACAAATAAGGAAACTGAGGTGTACTCCAAGCAGTGACACCCAGATATGAATCCATACAATCTGGCTCTAGGATAGATATTCTTTTTTTTTTATTATTTTTTTAACATTTATTCATTTTTGAGAGTGAGAGAGACAGAGCATGAGCGGGGGAGGGGCAAAGAGAGGGAGACACAGAATCCGAAGCAGGCTCCAGGCTCCGAGCTGCCCGCATAGAGCCCGACGTGGGGCTCAAACTCATGAGCCGTGAGATCATGACCTGAGCTGAAGTCAGATGCTCAACCGACTGAGCCCCCCAGGCGCCCCTCTAGGATAGATATTCTTAACCATTATAGTATACTCCCTCTACGAAATGCAACAACAAATTCTGGAACCTTCAAAAGAAACCAGCTGGAACTATGGGAAAATTGGGAAATACATTCCATTAGTTTCCTATCGCTGCTATAACAAATGAACACATATTTGGTGGCTTAAAAAAAACATAGATTTATTCTTTTACAGCTCTGTAATTCAGACGTCCAAAATCAATTTCACTGGGCCAAAATAAATCCAACAGTTTCACTCTGACACTGGGTAGAACGATTTTCCTTGACTTTTCCAGCTTCTAGAACTGCATTTCTTGTATTACTTGACTTCTGGTCCCTTCCTCCACCTCCAAAACCAGCAGTGTAGCACCTTGCTTCATCATCACGTTGCCTTGTGCCTCTGCAGTCATATCTTCTGCCTCCCTCTTATAAGGACACTTGTGATCATATTTAGGATCTGCATGGATAATCCAGTATAATCTTCTTAAGACAATAAATTATGTATAGTACCTTTTCTCATGTAAAGTAGCATTCACAAGTCTCAGTGATAAGGGTCCAGATATCTTTGAAGGCCATTATTTAGCCTAGCACATATGCTGCATGAAGGATACATGGTATGGTATCCTACATGGTACTATAGGATACATGGTATAGTTTGTGTGAGCTAGTAAGATGAACACTGGCAGATGAATTAGTGTGCTGTGAGCTATTTATTCCCGTGACCCTTAATGGTCAATGTTCTGCAATTAAGTCTCAATAGGTAATATACAAAAGGACATTTTGGGGTGCCTGGGTGGCTCGGTCGGTTAAGCATCTGACTTCAGCTCAGGTCATGATCTCACGGCTTGTGAGTTTGAGCCCTGTGTCAGGCTCTGATCTTCTAAGGACATTTTATTTTTATGTTTGTTTGTTTGGTTGGTTCAAGTTTTCATTGACATTGTAGTTGGTTAATATATGGTGAAAAATTGGTTTCAGGAGTAGAATTTAGTCCTTCATCACTTACATATAACACCAGTGCCCAACACAAGAATTTCCTTCCTTAATACCCATTACCCTTTCAGCCGATCCCATGCCCACGAGCCATTCAGCAATCCTCAGTTTGTTCTCTATAGTAAAAGAATCTCTTATGGTTTGCCTTTTTCCCTTCCTTGATGTTCATCTCTTTTGTTTCTTAAATTCCACCTATGAGTGAAATCATATGGTATTTGTCTTTCTCTGACTTATTTCGCTTAGCATAATACACTCCAGCTCCATCCACGTCATTGTAAATGGCAAGATTTCATTCTTTGTCGTGGCTGAACAATACTCCATTGTAAATATATACCTCAAACTCGTTATCCATTCATCAGCTGTTGAACATTTGGGCTATTTCCATAATTTGGCTATTGTTAATAATACTTCTATAAACATTGGGGTGCGTGTGCCACACTCAAATCAGTATTTTTGTATCCCTTGGGTAAATACTTGGTAGTGCAACTGCTGGGCCACAGTGTAGTTCTTTTTTTAACTTTTTGAAGGATCTTCATACTGTTTTCCACAGTGATTCTACCAGTTTGCATTCCTTTCAATAGTGTAAGAGGGTTCCCCTTTCTCCCCATCCTTGCCAAAAACTGTTGTTTCCTGTGTTGTTAATTTTAGCCATTCTGACAGGTGTGAGGTGGTATCTCATCATGGTTTTGATTTGCATTTCCCTGATGATGGGTGTTGTTGAGCGACTTTTCTTTTTGTTAATTTTTTTAATGTTTATTTATTTTTGAGAGATTAGAGAGACAGAGCGCGAGTGAGGGAGGGCCAGAGAGAGAGGGAGACACAGAATTCAAAGCAGACTCCAGGCTCTGAGCTGTCAGCACAGAGCCTGACGTGGGCTTGAACTCACGAACCGTGAGGTGGTGCCAAACCATGCATGAGATCATGACCTGAGCCTAAGTCGGATGCTTAACTGACTGAGCCACCCAGGCATCCTAGTTAAGCAACTTTTCATGTGTCTGTTAGCCATCTGGATTTCTTCTTTGGAAAAATGTCTATTCATGTTTTCTGCCCAGTTTTAAAATTGTATTATTTGTTTTTTTGGGGGGGAGTTGAGTTTGTTAGCTTCTTTATAGATTTTGGACACTAACCCTCTTTCAGAAATGTCATTTGCAAAATTCATCTTCCATTCTGTAGGTTCATTTTAGTTTCATTGATTGTTTCCTTCACTGTGCAGAAGCTTTTAATCTTGATGAAGTCCCAATAGAACATTTTAACTTTTGTTTCCCTTGCCTCTGGAGGCGTGTCTAGCAAAAAGTTGCTGCAGCCGATGTCGAAGTGGTTGCTGCCTGTGTTCCCTACGATTTTGATGTTTTCCTGTCTCACATTTAGGTCTTTCATCCATTTTATTCATTTATTTTTAAATTGTTTAATATTGGGCGCCTGGGTGGCTCAGTTGGTTAAGCATCCAACTTTGGCTCAGGTCGTGATCTCATGGTTTATGAGTTCGAGCTCTGCGCTGACAGTGTGGAGTCTGCCTACGATTCTCTCTCCCTCTCTCTGCCCCTCCCTTACTTGCTCGCTCTCTCTGTCTCTGTCTCTCTCTCTCTCATTCTCAAAATAAATAAACTTAAAAAATATATATATAAATTGTTTAATATTTATTTATTTTTGAGAGAGAGAGCAGGGAAGTAGCAGAGAGAGAGAGGGAGACACAGAATCCGAAGCAGGCTCCAGGCTCTGAGCTGTTCAGCACAGAGCAGGAGGCAAGGCTCGAACCCACAAACTGTGAGATCATGACCTGAGCCAAAGTGGGCCGCTTAACCTACTGAGCCACCCGGGGGCCCCTAGGTCTTTCATCCACTTTAAATTTATTTTGTTTATGGTGTAAGAAAGTGGTCCAGTATCATTCTTCTGCATGTGGCTGTCCAGGTTTTGCAACATCATTTGTTGAAGAGATTGTTTTTCACCGGATATATTTTCCAGCTTTGTGGGAGACTAGTTGACCATATAGTTGTGGGTCCATTTCTGGGTTTTCTATTCTGTTCTTTTTTTTTCTAGTTTATTATCTGTATCGAGGGAAAGAGAGAGGGAGAGAAAGGGACAGAGAGAGAATTCCAAGCAGGCTCCATGTTGTCAGCGCAGAGCCAGATGCAGGGCTTGATTCCACAAACCATGAGATCATGACCTGAGCAAAACTCAAAACCAGCCACTCAACTGACTGAGCCACTGCGGTGCCCCCCCTCTTTCATTGGTCTATGTGTCTGGTTTTGTGCCAATACCATACTGTCTTGATGACTATGGCTTTGCAATATAGCTTGAAGTCTGGAATTGTGATGCTTTCAGCTTTCCTTTTTCAAAATTTCTTTGTCTACTCAGGGTCTTTCATGGCTTTATATATATTTTAGGATTGTTTATTCTAGCTCTGTGAAAAATTTTCTGGTGGTATTGTGGCGTGAATTTTGTTAAATGTGTAGATTGCTTTGGATAGTATAGACATTTTAACAATATTTGTTCTTCTAATGCATGAGAATGAAAGATTTACCATTTCTTTGTGTCATCTTCAATTTTGTGCATAAGTGTTTTATAGCTCTCACAGTACAGATCTTTTACCTCGTTGGTTAGGTTTATTCCTAGGTATCTTATTGTTTTTAGTGCAGTTGTAAATCGGACCGAATCATTGATGTTTCTTTCTGCCGCTTCATTATCGGTGTACAGAATTGCAACAGCTTTCTGCACGCTGATTTTATATCCTGCCACTTTTCTGAATTCATGTATTAGGTCAAAAATTAGCAAATTTTTGGTGGAGTCTTTTGTACGTGTCATCTGTGAATACTGAAAGTGACTTTTTCTTTGCTGTCTTGGATGGCTTTTATTTGTTCCTGTTGTCTGGTTGCTGGGGCCAGGACTTCCAGTATTATATCAAATCACAACGGTGAGTGTGGACATTCCTGTCTTGTTCCCTATCATAGAGGAAAGCTCTCAGTGTTTCCCCATTGAGGATGATACTACCTGTGGGTCTTTCATATACGGCCTTTATGATGTTGAGGTATGTTCCATCTATCTCTACTTGGGAGGCTGGGAGATTTTCTCAAGAATGGATTGCTGTACTTTGTCAAACGCTTTTTCTGCGTCTATTGAAATGGTCATATGGTTCTTATCCTTTCTATTGTTAATGTAGTGTATCACATTGATTGATTTGTGAATATTGAACCACCCTTGCAGTCGAGGAATAAATCCAATGTGATTGTGGTGAACGATTCTTTTAATGTACCATTGGATTCAATTTGCTAGTATCTTAACGAGAAATTTTACATCCATGTTCATCAGGGATATTGGCCGATAATGCTCCTTTTTAGAGGGGTCTTTGTCCGGTTTTGAATCAAGGCAATGCTGGCCTCATAGAATGAGTTTGGAAGATTTCCTTCCATATCCACTTTTAAAAAATAATTTGAAAAGAATATGTATGAACTCTTCTTTAAATGTTTGGTAGAGGGGCGCCTGGGTGGCTTGGTCGGTTAAGCATCCGACTTCGGCTCAGGTCATGATCTCACAGTCCGTGAATTCGAGCCCCGCGTCGGGCTCTGTGCTGACAGCTCAGAGCCTGGAGCCTGTTTCAGATTCTGTGTCTCCCTCTCACTCTGCCCCTCCCCTGTTCATGCTCTGTCTCTCTCCGTCTCAAAAATAAATAAACATTAAAAAAAATAAATGTTTGGTAGAATTTCCCTGGGAAGCCATCTAGTCCTGGAATTTTATTTTTTGGGAGATTTTTTTTTTTTTTTATTACTGATTCTGTTTCTTTGTTGATTATTAGTCCGGGCAAGTTTTCTATTTCTTCCTATATCAGTTTTGGTACTTTATATGTTTATAGGAATTTACTCATTTCTTCCAGATTGCCCAAATTGTTTGCATTTAACTGTTCATAACATTCGCTTGTAATAGTATTACTGTGGTACTTGTTGTTATTTCTCTTCTTTCTTTTATGACTTTATTATTTATTTGGTTACCTACCATTTTCTTTTTGATAAGTCTGGCTAAGGCTTTATCAATTTTATTAATTCTTTCAAAGAACTAGCTCCTAGTTTTATCGATCTGTTCTACTGTTTGTTTGTTTGTTTCCATATCATTTATTTCTGCTCTAATCTTTATTATTTCCCTTCTGCTGGCTTCAGGTTTATGTCCTGTTCCTTTTCGAGCTCATTTAGGCATAAGGCTAGGTTCTGTATTTGAGACTTTTCTTGCTTCCTGAGGTAGGCCTGGAGTGCTATATACTTCCATCTTGCGACCACTTTTGCTGCATGCCAAAGATTTTGGACTGTCGTGTTTTCATTTTCATTTGCTTTTATGTATTTCTTTATTTCTTCCTTAATTTGATGGTTAACCCATTCATTCTTTAGTAGGATGTTCTTTAACCTCCATATATTTGTGGTCTTTCCAATTTTTTTTCTTGTGGTTGATTTCAAGTTTCATAGCTTTGTGGTCTGAAAATATGCAAGGTATGACCTCAATCTATTTGTACTTCTTGAGGCCCGATTTGTGATCTATTCTGGAGAATGTTCTATGTGCATTCAAAAAGAATGTGTATGGTGCTGCCATCAGATGAAATGTTCTGCATATGTCTGTTAAGTGCATCCAGTCCAGTGTGTCATTCAAAGCCATTGTTTCCTTGTTGATTTTCTGCTTAGATGATCTCTCCATTGCTGTCAGTCGGTGTTAAAGTCCCCTACTATTATTGTATTATTATCAATGAGGGATTTTTTTATGTTTGTTAGTAATTAATTTTTATATTTTGGAACTTCCAAGTTGGAGGCATAAATATTTATAATTGTTGGATCTTCTTTCTGGATAGACCCCTTAATTATGATATAATGCCCTTCTTGATTTCTTGTTACAGTCTTTAAAATTTAGCTTGTCTGATATAAGTATTGCTACTCTGTCCTTTATTTGAAGTCCATTAGCATGATAAATGGTTCTCCATCCCCTCACTTTCAATCTGTGTGTTTCTTTTTGTCTAAAATGATCCTCTTTCCGGCAGCATGTAGATTGGTCTTGTTTTTTTAATCCATTCTGATACCCCATGTCTTTTGATTGGAGCATTTAGTCCACTTACATTCAGAGTGATTATTGATAGATATGAATCTAGTGCTATTGGATTACATGTAAAGTTGGTGTTTCTCAAGATTTTCTCTGTTCCTTTCTGGTCTTTGTTGCTTTTGGTCTTTCTTTCCCACTCAAAGAGCCCCCTTTAATATTTCTTGCAGGGCTGGTTTAGTGGCCACAAACTACTTTATTTTTTGTTTGTCTGGGAAACTCCCTATCTCTCCTTGTATTCCTAATGACAGCCTTGCTTGATAGAGTATTCTTGGCTGGATATTTTTCCCAATATGCACGTTGTATGTATCATGCCACTCCCTTCTGGCTCGCCAAGTTTGTCTGGAGAGATGTACTGCCAAACTTATTTGTCTTCCTTTGTAAGTTAGGGATTTCTTGTCCACTGCTGCTTTCAGGATTCTTTCTTTATGTCGGTATTTTGCAAATTTTACTATGGCATGTCTTGGTGTTGGCATGCTTTTGTTGATTTTGATGGGAGTTCTTTGTGCCTCCTGGATTTGGATATCTGTTTCCTTCCCCCAGATTAGGGAAGTGCTCAGCTATAAATTTTCTCAAATAAATCTGCTTCCCCTTTTTCCCTGTCTTCTTCTTGGACTCCTATGATATGAAAGTTATTATGCTTTATTGAGTCACTGATTTCCAAAGGTCTGCATTCATGATCCAATATTTTTCTTTCCCTCTTCTTTTCAGGTTCATTTTTATTTATAATTGTATTTTCTACTTCAAATATTCTTTCCTCTATACCTTCCAACCTTGTGGTCATTACATCCAGTCAGTTTTGCATCTCAGTTATAGCATTTAAAAAAAAATTTCCATGACTAGTTTTTAGGTCTTTTGTCTCTGTGGTAAGAGACTCGTTGTTGTCTTCTATGCTTTTTTTCCAACCCAGCTAGTGTCCTTATGATTATTGTTTTAAATTCACGTTCTGGCATAAAGCTTATCTGTTTTTATTTGGTCCCTGGCCATGACCTCTTCTTGTTCTTTGTTTTGGGATGAATTCCTCCACCTTGGCATTTTGTCTATGTCGCTGTCTCCTGTATTAGGAAAACCTGTAATGTTTCCGCTCCTGAGAGTAATGGCTATATTAAGAAGATGTCATATACTTACCAGGGCCTAGTGCTTCAAGAAGTTTTTCTGTCGTGGGCTGTCTGCACTCTGCTCCTGTGTTTTGGCTGCTCTTTCCCTCAGCCTAGTCCCTTGCAGAGTTTCTCCTTGCCTGCAGTAGGGAGTGCTCAGACCTTGTCCAGTGTTTGGTGAGTTTTTACTACATGTGTTTTGGTTTGCTTCATAAAAAAGGCTAGATACTATTTCCCCTAGATCTGAAGCTTTGCAGCACTCTATGGCCAGTAGATTTGGTGCGTGCAGGGGGTTTGTTTTTGGTCTTCTCGGGGAGGAGCCCACTGCTCTGGCTTTCAGGCACACTTGCCCTGGTAAAAAGCATGTGCAGAGCACAGGGTTCAGGGTTTGGTGTAAGCAGCTCAAGCCTCTACTGTAGACAATGTGCTGGTCACTGAGGTGCATCTGTACTGACGGACATGGGTAAAAATGGATTCAGCCAGCTCTCTCATCCCCAGTGAGGGGATTCCATGCCCACTGCTATTCAGGAAGCCCTCACAGAACAGCAAGCAATCTCTCTGCATTTGTCCTGGGCATCCCTCAGATGCCTGCCTTCACCCTGTCTGTGTCTGAGATGTATGCCAACCCGGCAGTGCAGTCCTTCTGTGTTTTACCTCGGGTATGCCAGCTGGGTTTCAAAACTCTAAGTTTCAGGGACTCGGCACAGTGTGCACCCATGCTGATCTTCTGGGGGAGGGTTTCTGCATGCTGTGGGTGGTGCTGGTTTATCCCAGAAGGTCAGCTGCATGAACACACAGGAGCTTGGAGCTTATGGTAAAGGGCATAAAAAGAGCCAATGTCCAGGTTAGCTACCCTCAGCAGGTGCCTCTGTTCCTATGCTAATGAATGAGGCAGCTCAGTGGTGCCCCTCAATGGCTCAATGGCTCATTTGTCCTTGTAGAAGCAGTGACCTTTTGTGACAAACAAAAGCAGTGTAGAAGCATCTCTCCCAAATGCACTCCAAGGAGGGGAACTGTTTCTCCCACTGTGACTCAGGGGATCCTCAGACCAAGCTGTCCACTACTGGGCTTCCCCTCCTTCTGCCCAGGAGCACTGCCACCTGCCCACTATACTCCAGAAAATGGTGCAGACTTACAAAAACTCAGAATTTCGGCTCCACTGTTCACAAAAACTTGCAATATTTACCTCCTCACAGTTCCCAAGTCAGTGGTTTTGAGGGAGTGCTTTTCTTGCACAATCCTGACTGTTGCTCTCTCTTCCCCCTCTCTTTCTCCTCTCCGTGAAAAGGGCTCCCACTTCTCTGTGGCACCATGGTTTTTCTCTCTTCCAAGTCCCCACTCTGCACTGCATACCTGCCACATTATCTCCTTCAAATTATGCAAATCATTCTGTTAATCTTCATATCGAGTTCCTAGTTGTTTAAAAAATGATTAGATGTTGATATAGCTTGTTTGAGGGACAAGACTAGCCCAGGGACCCCCACTACACTGCCATCTTAACTCCTCCTGTCCATCATACATTTAATTTCCATGAGAAGGGCAATGCTAGCCACTCTTTCATTTCTGGTATTAGTAATTTGTGTCTTCTCCCTCTCTCTCTCTCTCCATACATATATCTATCGATATAGATATTAGTTACCTGGTTAGAGGCTTATGAATTTTATTGATGTTTTTGAGAACGATTTGATTTCATTGATTTTCTCTAGTTATTTCCTGCTTTAAATTTCACTGATTTCTGCTATAATTATTATTATGTAAATTCTTCTGCTTACTTTGTATTTAGGTTGCCCTTTCTTCCCTAATTTGCTAAGGTGTAAATAACACCAGTACACGTAAGTTAAATAATTAGCTACTAAATAGTGAATGGGTAAACCAAAAATATCAAAGAGGAAATCAGAAAATACATGAAGGCAAATGAAACTGAAAACATAATGGTCCAAAATTTGGGGGATGTAGCCAAAAAGGTTCCAAGATAGATATTTATAGCAATACAGGCCTACACGAATAAGAATGAAAAAGTCAAATAAACAACCTAACCTTACACCTAAAGAGGCTAGAAAATGAACAACAAACAAAACTCAAAAGCAGTAGGAGGAAAGAAATAATAAAGACTAGAGGGGATGTAAACTAAATAAAAACTGAAAAACCAATAGAACAGATCAATGAAAGCAGGAGCTGGTTCTTCGAGAAGATCAAGAAAATGGAAAAAATTCTAGTCAGACTCATCAAAAGAGAGAGAGAGAGAGAGAGAGGACTCAAGTAACAAAACCATAAATGAAAAAAGAAAAATAACAATGAACACCACAGAAATGCAAAGGATTGTAAGAGAAAAGTATGAAAAATAATATGCCAGCAAACCGGAAACACAGAAGAAATGGATCAATTCCTAGAAACATATAAATGACTAAAATGGAACCAGTAAGAAATAGACAATTTGAACAGATGAATCATTAGCAAGGTAACTGAATCAGCAATTAAAAGAATCCCAACAAACAAAAGTCCAAGAAAATGGCTTCACACATGGATTCTACCAAACACTTAAAGAAGAGTTAATAAACATTCTTCTCAAACTATTACAAAAAATTGAGGTGGCAAGAACATTTCTGAATTCATTCTATCAGCATTATCCTGATACCAAAACCAGATTAAGACACCACTGAAAAAGACGTCATCAGGTTAACATCTCTGATGAATCTAAATGCAAATATTCTTAACAAAATACTAGCAAACTGAATCCAACAATACATTTAAAAAAAATCATTCACCATGATCAAGTACAGTTTATTCTGGGATTGAAAGGGCGGTTCAATATTCTCAAATCAATCAACGTGATACATCACATTCAAAAAGATACAATAAATTCCAATCATTTTGATAGATTTGGAAAAAAGCGTTTGACAAAGTATAACATCAATTCATGATTAAAAACCCTCTACAGTGTAGGTTTAGAGGGAACATACCTCAAAATAATAATAGCCGTCTATAAAAAACCCACAGCTAACATCATCCTCAATGGGGAAAACTGAGAGCTTTTCCTCTATGACCGTGAACAAGACAGGGATGTGCACTCTCACCACTGTTCTTTAATATAGTACTGGAAGTCCAAGCCTCAGCAGAAAACAGAAAGAAATAAAAGGCACCCAGATCAACAAGGAAGAGGTCAAATTTTCACTACTTGCAGATGACATAATACTCCATATAGAAAAGCCAAAAGACTCCACCAAAAACTTGCTAAAATTGATACTCAGATTCAGTAAAGCCTCAGGATACAAAATCAATGTACAGAAATCTGTGGCATTTATATACACCAATTACAAAGCTGCAGAAAGAGAAATCCAGGAATCAATACTACTTATAGTTACACCAAAAATCATGAGAAACCTAGGAATAAACCTAGCCAAACAGGTAAAACATTTGTACTCTGTAAACAATTGAAGATGACAGAAAAAAAAAATGGAAATACATTTCATCCTCCTGGATT
>NW_025814888.1:0-89258 GCF_022079265.1 Lynx rufus
ATGAGCACTGGGTGTTGTATGGAAACCAATTTGACAATAAATTTCATATATTGAAAAAAAACTTTAAATGGTGGGTATAAATTGAACACATGTAGCTACCTTTACAAAATGTAAGAGGGTGAAGTATACATAAATTTACAAACATAGGAGTGTGATTTCATAAATCTATTATAACATGTTGATTCTTAAAAATAATCTAGGACTATGAGAAAAAAATAAGTGCAAAACTACTAATTATAGCAATTTTAAACTCCAGAATTTTCTAGTTCTAACACTGGATCGAAATCACTCCAGATACCTTATTGTTCATCTATTAAATAAAAGGGTAGGTTAGCAGGCGGAAAGCAAGAAAGAGGGATAACTTGAAATAAATGAATATCCTAAAAATTGGCTTACACCAATATACGCTATTCAAAAAAATATATTACATTTTACCACTATGCTAAAATAAGGAGAAAGGGAACAAGAAAGAGATGTATCATGGTTTTGGGATATATGTTTCTGGAAGATTCCTCCAAAGTTAGGAACATAGATTCTCCATAACATTATATGTTTGGGACCTTTATTAGTTTCATGGCTCATTTAAATTTTGTTGGGATCAGGAACACCCCTGCCTTGGAAGATAATGTACAAGGAGGATACTTTCCTTGCACTTCCTACCACAACCCCTCCCCATCTCCCTTTGTTGTTTTCTTGTTTGCCTAAGGAACTGATTATTTATTTATTTATTTATGTTATTTTTAATTTTTAATTATTTTTATATATGAAATTTATTGTCAAATTGGTTTCCATACAACACCCAGTGCTCATCCCAAAAGGTGCCCTCCTCAATACCCATCACCCACCCTCCCCTCCCTCCCACCCCCCATCAACCCTCAGTTTGTTCTCAGTTTTTAACAGTCTCTTATGCTTTGGCTCTCTCCCACTCTAACCTCTTTTTTTTTTTTCCTTCCCCTCCCCCAAGGGTTCCTGTTAAGTTTCTCAGGATCCACATAAGAGTGAAACCATATGGTATCTGTCTTTCTCTGTATGGCTTATTTCACTTAGCATCACACTCTCCAGTTCCATCCACGTTGCTACAAAAGGCCATATTTCATTCTTTCTCATTGCCACGTAGTACTCCATTGTGTATATAAACCACAATTTCTTTATCCATTCGTCAGTTGATGGACATTTAGGCTCTTTCCATAATTTGGCTATTGTTGACAGTGCTGCTATAAACACTGGGGTACAAGTGCCCCGATGCATCAGCATTCCTGTATCCCTTGGGTAAATTCCTAGCAGTGCTATTGCTGGGTCATAGGGTAGATCTATTTTTAATTATTTGAGGAACCTCCACACTGATTTCCAGAGTGGCTGTACCAGTTTGCATTCCCACCAACAGTGCAAGAAGTTTCCCGTTCCTCCACATCCTCTCCAGCATCTATAGTCTCGTGATTTGTTCATTTTGGCCACTCTGACTGGCGTGAGGTGATATCTGAGTGTGGTTTTGATTTGTATTTCCCTGATAAGGAGCGACGTTGAACATCTTTTCATGTGCCTGTTGGCCATCCGGATGTCTTCTTTAGAGAAGTGTCTTTTCATGTTTTCTGCCCATTTCTTCACTGGGTTCTTTGTTTTTCGGGTGTGGAGTTTGGTGAGCTCTTTATAGATTTTGGATACTAGCTTTTTGTCCCATATGTCATTTGCAAATATCTTTTCCCATTTCGTTGCTTGCCTTTTAGTTTTTCTGATTGCTTCTTTTGCTGTCCAGATGGTTTTTATCTTCATGAGGTCCCAACAGTTCATTTTTGCTTTTAATTCCCTTGCCTTTGGGGATGTGTCAAGTAAGAAATTGCTGCGGCTGAGGTCAGAGAGGTTTTTTCCTGCTTTCTCCTCTAGGGTTTTGATGGTCTCCTGTCGCACATTCAGGTCCTTTATCCATTTTGACTTTATTTTTGTGAATGGTGTAAGGAAGTGGTCTAGTTTCAACCTTCTGCATGTTGCTGTCCAGTTCTCCCAGCACCATTTGTTAAAGAGACAGTCTTTTTTCCATTGGATATTCTTTCCTGCTTTGGCAAAGATGAGTTCGCCATACTTGTGGGCCTAGTTCTGGGGCTTCTGTTCTATTCCACTGGTCTATGTGTCTGTTTTTTGTGCCAATACCATGCTGTCTTGAGGATTACAGCTTTGTAGTAGAGGCTAACGTCTGGGATTGTGATGCCTCTTGCTTTGGTCTTCTTCTTCAAAATTACTTTGGCTATTTGGGCCTTTTGTGGTTCCATACGAATTTTAGGATTGCTTGTTCTAGCT
The DNA here is from genome assembly GCF_022079265.1 of Lynx rufus. Lineage (NCBI taxonomy): Eukaryota > Metazoa > Chordata > Mammalia > Carnivora > Felidae > Lynx > Lynx rufus. Next base: position 2,293 of record NW_025814888.1, read on the forward strand.
TCGAGAAGAATGCTGGTGCAATTTTGATTGGGATTGCATTGAATGTGTAGATAGCTTTGGGTAGTATTGACATTTTAACAATACTTATTCTTTCAATCCATGACCATGGAATGTTTTCCCATTTCTTTACATCTACTTCAGTTTCCTTCATAAGCTTTCTATACTTTTCAGCATACACATCTTTTACATCTTTGGTTAGGTTTATTCCTAAGTATTTTATGCTTCCTGGTACAATTGTGAAGGGGATCAGTTTCTTTATCTGTCTTTCTGTTGCTTCATTATCAGTGTATAAGAATGCAACTGATTTCTGTACATTGATTTTGTATCCTGCGATTTTGCTGAATTCATGTATCAGTTCTAGTAGACTTTTGGTGGAGTCTATCGGGTTTTCCGTGTATAATATCATGTCATCTGCAAAAAGTGAAAGCTTGACTTCATCTTTGCCAATTTTGATGCCTTTGATTTGATTTTGATGTCTGATTGCTGATGCTAGCACTTCCAACACTATGTGAAACAACAACGGTGAGAGTGGACATCCCTGTCATGGTCCTGATCTCAGGGGGAAAGCTCTCAGTTTTTCCCCATTGAGGATGATATTAGCTGTGGGCTTTTCATAAATGGCTTTTTTAAATTTTTAAGTATCTTCCTTCTATCCTGACTTTCTCGAGGGTTTCTTTTAAGAAAGGATGCTGAATTTTGTCAGATGCTTTTTCTGCATTGATTGACAGGATCATATGGTTCTTATCTTTTCTTTTATTAATGTGATGTATCACATTGATTGATTTGTGAATGTTGGACTAGCCCTGCAGCCCAGGAATGAATCCTACTTGATCATGGTGTATAATTCTTTTTACATGCTGTTGAATTTGACTTGCGAGTATCTTATTGAGAATTTTTGCATCCATATTCATCAGGGATATTGGCCTCTGGTTCTCTTTTTTACTGGGTCTCTGTCTGGTTTAGGAATCAAAGTAATGCTGGCTTCATAGAATGAGTCTGGAAGTTTTCCTTCCCTTTCTATGTTTTGGAACAGCTTGAGAAGGATAGGTATTATCTCTGCTTTAAATGTCTGGTAGAATTCCCCTGGGAAGCCATGTGGTCCTGGACTCTTATTTGTTGGGAGATTTTTGATAACTGATTCAATTTCTTCGCTGGTTATGGGTCTGTTCAAGCTTTCTAATTTCTTCCTGTTTGAGCTTTGGAAGTGTGTGGGTGCTTAGGAATTTGTCCATTTCTTCCAGGTTGTCCAGTTTGTTGGCTTATACTTTTTCATAGCATTCCCTGATAATTGCTTGTATTTCTGAGGGATTGGATGTAATAATTCCATTTTCATTCATTATTTTATCTATTTGGGTCATCTCCCTTTTCTTTTTGAGAAGCCTGTCTAGAGGTTGATAAATTTTGTGTGTCTTTTTTATTTTTTTTAATTTTTTAACGTTTATTTATTTTTGAGACAGAGAGAGACAGACCATGAACAGGGGAGGAGCAGAGAGAGAGGGAGACACAGAATCTGAAACAGGCTCCAGGCTCTGAGCTGTCAGCACAGAGCCTGACACGGGGCTCGAACTCACGGACCGTGAGATCATGACCTGAGCCGAAGTCGGATGATTAACCGACCAAGCCACCCAGGCACCCTGATTTATTTTTTCAAAAAACCAACTCTTGGTTTCATCGATCTGCTCTAAAGATTTTTTTTTTTTTTAGATTCTCTATTGTTTATTTCTGCTTTGATCTTTATTATTTCTCTTCTGCTGCTGGGTTTAGGCTGCCTTTGCTGTTCTGCTTCTCTTTCCTTTAGGTGTGCTGTTAGATTTTGTATTTGGGATTTTTCTTGTTTCTTGAGATAGGCCCGTATTGCAACATATTTTCCTCATAGGACTGCCTTCGCTGCATCCCAAAACGTTTGGATTGTTGTATTTTCATTTTCATTTGTTTCCATATGTTTTTTTAATTTCTTCTCTGATTACCTGGTTGACCCATTCATTCTTTAGTAGGGAGTTCTTTAACCTCCATGCTTTTGGAGGTTTCCCAGACTTTTTCCTGTGGTTGATTTCAAGCTTCATCGCATTGTGGTCTGAAAGTATGCATGGTATGATCTCAATTCTTTTACGCTTACGAAGGGCTGTTTTGTGACTCAGTATGTGATCTATCTTGGAGAATGTTCCATGTGCACTCGAGAAAAAAGTATATTCTGTTGCTTTGGGATGCAGAATTCTGAATATATCTGTCAAGTCTATCTGATCCAATGTATCATTCAGGGCCCTTGTTTCTTTATTGATCCTGTGTCTCAATGATCTATCCATTGTTGTAAGTGGGGTATTAAAGTCCCTTGCAATTACCACATTCTTATCAATAAGGTTGCTTATGTTTGTAGTTAATTGTTTTATATATTTGGGGGCTCCCGTATTCGGCGCATAGAGATTTATAATTGTTAGCTCTTCCTGATGGATAGACCCTGTAATTATTATATAATGTCCTTCTTCATCTCTTGTTACAGCCTTCAATTTAAAGTCTAGTTTGTCTGATATAAGTATGGCTACTCCAGCTTTCTTTTGACTTCCAGTAGCATGGTAGATAGTTCTCCATCCCCTCACTTTCAATCTGAAGGTGTCCTCAGGTCTAAAATGAGTCTCTTGTAGACAGCAAGTAGTTGGGTCTTGTTTTTTATCCATTCTGATACCCTATGTCTTTTGGTTGGTGCATTTAGTCCATTAATATTCAGTGTTATTGTAGAAAGATATGGGTTTAGAGTCCTTGTGATGTCTGTAGGTTTAATTCTTGTAGTGATGTCTCTGGTACTTTGTGGTCCTTATAACATTTCACTCACAGAATCCCCCTTAGGATCTCTTGTAGAGCTGGTTTAGTGGTGACGAATTCCTTCAGTTTTTGTTTCTTTGGGAAGACCTTTATCTCTCCTTCTATTCTGAATGACAGACTTGCTGGATAAAGGATTCTCAGCTGCATATTTTTTGTGTTCATCACATTGACGATTTCCTGCCATTCCTTTCTGGCCTGCCAAGTTTCAGTAGATAGATCCGTGACTAGTCTTATCGGTCTCCCTTTATATGTTAGAGCGTGTTCGTCCCTAGCTGCTTTCACAATTTTCTCTTTATCCTTGTATTTTGCCAGTTTCACTATGCTATGTCATGCAGAAGATCGATTCAAGTGACGTGTGAAGGGAGTTCTCTGTGCCTCTGGATTTCAATGCCTTTCTCCTCCCCAGATCAGGGAAGTTCTCAGCTATGACTTGTTCAAGTCCACCTTCAGCCCCTTTTTCTCTCTCTTCCTCCTCTGGAATCCCTATTATACGGATATTGTTACGGTTCATTGCACCACTTAGTTCTCTAAGTCTCCCCTCATACTCCTGGATTTTTTAATCTCTTTTTCTCAGCTTCCTCTTTTTCCACAATTTTATCTTCTAACTCACCTATTCTGTCCTCTGCCTCTTCAATCCGAGCTGTGGTCGCCTCTATTTCATTTTGCACCTCATTTATTGCATTTTTTAGCTCCTCCTGACTGTTTCTTAGTCCCTTGATCTCTGTAGTAATAGATTATCTGCTGTCCTCTATGCTTTTTTCAAGCCCAGCGATTAATTTTATGACTATTATTCTAAATTCTTGTTCCGTTATATTGCTTAAATCGTTTTTGATCAGTTCGTTAGCCATCGCTACTTCCAGGAGTTTCTTTTGAGGAGAATTCTTCCATTTCGTCATTTTGGATAGTCCCTGGAGTGGCGCAGAACTGCAGGGCTCTTCCTCTGTGCTGTCTGGAGTAACTTGCGTTGGTGGGCGGGGCCGCAGTCAGACCTGATGTCTGTCCCCAGCCCACTGCTGGGGCCACAGTCAGACTGGTGTGTAGCTTATCTTCCCCTCTCCCAGGGGCAGGACTCACTGTGGAGTGGTGTGGCCCCTGTCTGGGCTACTTGCACCCTGCCAGGCTTGTGGTGCTACTTCTATGGGATCTGGTGTATTAGCCAGGGTGGTTCTGCAAGGTGCACAGTGGCGGGAGGGGCAGGCTCAGCTCGCTTTGCCTTCAGTGGTCCGCTACGGGAGGGGCCCTGTGGCACCGGGTGGGAGGCAGACAGACCCGTCAGAGGGATGGATCCACAGAAGGACAGCATTGGGTGTTTGCGTGGTGCAAGCAAGTTCGGTGACAGAAAGTGGTTCCCTTTGGGATTTCGGCTGGGGGATAGGCGAGGGAGATGGCACTGGCCAGTGCCCTTGTTCCCCGCCGAGCTGAGCTCTGTCTTCTGGGGCTCAACACCTCTCCCTCCCATGTCCTCTCGCCCTCCCGCTCTCCGAGCAGAGCTGTTGACTTATAACATTCCAGATGTTGAGTCCTGCTGGCTGTCAGAACTCACGCAATCTGGCCCCTCCGCTTTTGCAAGTCAGACTCGGGGGCTCTGCTTTGCTGGGCAGGATGCCCCTCCACCGCCCAGCTCCCTCCCACCAGTCCGTGTAGCGGGCACCACCCCTCCGCCCTTCCTACCCTCTTCCGTGGGCCTCTTGCCTACACTTGGCTCCGGAGAGTCCGTTCTGCTAGTCTTCTGGCGGTTTTCTGGGTTCTTTAGGCAGATGTGGGTGGAATCTAAGTGATCAGCAGGACGCGGTGAGCCCAGTGTCCTCTTACGCCGCCATCTTCCTCCAGTCTCCTCTCCCTTTGTTGTTTTCAAATACACCTATTTATTAAAGTGTAACTTACAAAATATTATACAAGTAAACACACCACACCTATGCAATCACCACTCAATCTGAAATGTAGAATATCACGTAGCTCCCTACCAAGGCCCTCTTGTGCCCCTTCCCAGTTACCCCCATCCCTCGTCTGCAAAGTAACCACAGCTCTCACCTCCAGCAGCAAGGTGTACATTTGTCTGATTTTAAATTTATGTGAATGGAATCATATAGTATAGAGTCTTCTGTGTGTGGCTTCTTTTCACTCAACATCATTTTCCTGCGTTTTATCCATGCTCTTGGGTATGGTAGTTATCCAATCACTTAATTGTTACATTTTATTCTATCATGGGAATGGGTATGATTTATTCATTAATTTTACTTGTTATAAATATTTGGGTAGTTTTTTTTTTTTGGTCTGGGATAGTACATATTTTGTGGTATGAACAATACTGTACATATTTTAGAGATAATTGTACTTACAGATGTGCGTTTGTAGAGTTACTTACAAGCTGAACAGCTAGGTCATAGGACATTGCCTACACTCAGCCTTATTAAACAGTACCAAAGAAATTTCCAAAATGATCGTACCACTTAAAACAAATGTTGTGTGGTAAAACGTATATAACATAATAGTTATCATTTCAACCATTCATAAGTGTAGAATTCTGTGGTATTAAATAACATTCACAATGTATCCATCACCATCACCACTAACTATACTCAAAACTTTGTCATCATCCCCAACATAAACTATGTACCTATTAAAAAAATGACTCCCCATTTCTTACTCCCACCAGCCCCTAACAATCTCTTATTCTACTTTTTTCCTGTATGAATTTGCCTATTCTAGGTAACTCATGTAAGTGAAATATGTTATATGATACGAATATAAATACAGTATTTGTTTTACTGCGTCTGGCTTGTTTTAGGTAGCATAACGTTTTCAAGGTCCACCAATGTTGAGGTGTATGTCAAAATTTCATTTTTTATGTCTGAATAATATTCCGTTGTGTGTATATACCTTATTTTGCCTACCCATTCATCCGTTGATGGACACATGGCTGTTTACTCCTCATGGCTATCGTCAATAATGCTGCTATGAACATGGGTACACACATTTCTGTTCAAGTCTGTGTTTTCAATTTTTTCTGGATATATACCTTTGAGTAGAATTGCTAGGTCATATGGTAGTTCTGTGTTTAACTTTTTAAGAAGCTGCCAGCACCTCAGCCATGAAAAGCTGTGATCAGCAATCAGAACACAGAACCTCGACATTTAGAGAGCAAGGTCCTTATTGCCCACACTGGCTCCAGCAAGCCACACCAGCTGCCTGCCTGTATTTTCTTCTAAACACTTTATTATTTAACATTTATTATTTAGATGTGAAATACATCTCAAATGTATTATTTCACATTTTGTGAGGATGGGGGAATATTCTTTATAGAGATTCTATATATAGAGATATACAGTTGATACCACACAAGTTATTAAAAAGACCATCTTCTCCCCCACCTCACTGCAATGGCATTTACATCATCAATGACTATAGTGTGCATGCATGTTTCTGGATTCTTTAGTGTATTCCATCTGTCTGTTTATCCTTGCACCAACAATATAATGTCTTCTTTATAACTTTCTATTAACTCTTCTTACAGAGTCCTTCAGCTATGCTTTTCTTCTTCAAGATTACTTTGGTTCTCTCTCCCCATTTACATTTCCATATACATTTTAGACAATTTCCAAAAATCCTGCTGTGTTTTTAAAATTTAATTAAATTTAAATTGGTTCAAATTCCAGTATAGTTAACATGTACTGTCATATAAGTTTCAGGTGTACAATATACTGATTCAACAATTCCATTCATCACCCAGTGCTCATCACAACAAGTGCACTCCTTAACCTCCATCGCCTATTTCACCTCACCCACCCACCTATAGAGTTTGTTCTCTATAGTAAGAGTCTGTTTCTTGGCTTCTCTCTCTTTCTCTCTCCCTCTCCCTCTCCTTCTCCCTCTCCCTCTCCCTCTCCTTCTCTCTTCCTTTACTCTTGTAGTTGCTGTTGTTTCTTAAGTTCCACACATGAGTGAAATCATATAGTATTTGTCTTTCTCTGACTTATTTCACTTAGCATTATACTCTCCAGCTCCATCCATGCCGCTGCAAATGGCAACATTTCTTTGTTTTTTTTTTTTATGGCTGAATAATATTCTTTGTATATTTTGGATGTTAACCTTTTATCGGATATGTCATTTGCAAATATCTTCTCCCATCCCATAGGATGCCTTTTAGTTTTGTTGATTGTTTCCTTCACCGTGCAGTAGCTTTTTATTTTGATGTAGTCCCAATAGTTTATTTTTGCTTTTATTTCCCTTGTCTCAGGAGACATAGCTAGAAAAATGTTGCTGTGGCCAATGTCAGAGACCTTACTGCCTGTGCTCTCTTTCAAGGATTTTTATGTTTTTAGGACTCACACTTAGGTCTTTAATCCATTGTGAGTTTATTTTTGTGTGTGGTGTAAGAAAGCAGTCCAGTTTCATTCTTTTGAATGTTGCTGTCCGTTTTTCCTGACAGCATTTGTTGAAGAGACTGTATTTTTTTTTCCCATTGGATATTCTTTCCTGCTTTGTCGAAGATCAATTGCCCATATAGTTGTGGGTTCTTTTCTGGGTTTTCTATTCTGTTCTATTGATCTATGTGTCTACTTTTGTGCCATACCATGCTGTTTTGATTATTACAGCTTTGTACTGTAACTTGAAGTCTGGAATTGTGATGCCTCCAGCTCTGCCTTTTTTTTTTTTTTTTTTCGAAATTGCTTTGGCAATTCAGGGTCTTTTGTGGTTCCATCTAAATTTTGGGATTTTTTGTTCTAGTTTTGTGAAAACTGATGTTGGTTATTTTGATAGGGGTTGAATTAAATGTGTAGATTGCTTTGGGTAGTAGAGCCATTTAAAGAATATTTGTTCTTCCAATCTGTGAGCATGGAATGTCTTTCCATTTCTTTGCGTCCTCTTCAATTTCTTTCATTAGTGTTTTATAGTTTTCAGAGTACAGGTCTTTCACCTCATCGGTTAAGGTTATTTCTAGGTATCTTATTGGTTTTGGTGCAATTGTAAGTGGGATTGATTCCTTAATTTCTCTTTCTGCTGCTTCATTATTGGTGTATAGAAATGAAACAGATTTCTGCACATTGACTTTGCATCCTGCGACTTTACCAAATTCATTTTTCAGTTCTAATAGTTTTATTTTTTGTGAAGTCATTAGGGTTTTCTCTATAGAGTATCATGTCATTTGCAAATAGTGAACGTTTTACTTCTTCCTTACCAGTTTCGGTGCCTTTTATTTCCTATTGTTTAATTGATGTGTCCAGCTAGGACTTCCAGTACTATGTGGAATAAAACTGGTGAGAGTGGACACCCCTGTCTTGTTCCTGACCTTAGGAGGAAAGCTCTCAGTTTTTCCTTGAAAAATCTGCTGTGTTTAAAAAATTTTATTACATCACCATTTGTTAAAGAGACTGTCTTTTTTTCCATTGGATATTCTTTCCTGCTTTGTCAATTTGCAAAGTTGGCCATATGTTTGTGGGTCTAGTTCTGGGGTTTCTATTCTATTCCATTGGTCTATGTGTCTGTTTTTGTGCCAATCCCATGCTGTCTTGATGATTACAGCTTTGTAGTAGAGGCTGATGTCTGGGATTGTGATGCCTCCTGCTTTGGTCTTCTTCTTCAAAATTCCTTTGGCTATTCGGGGCCTTTTGTGGTTCCATATGAATTTTAGGATTGCTTGTTCTAGGTTTCACTCTTACGTGGATCCTGAGAAACTTAACAGAAACCCATTGGGGAGGGGAAGGAAAAAAAAAAAAGAGGTTAGAGTGGAAGAGAGCCAAAGCATAAGAGACTCTTAAAAACTGAGAACAAACTGAGGGTTGATGGGGGGTGGGAGGGAGGGGTGGGTGGGTGAAGGGTTTTGAGGAGGGCACCTTTTGGGATGAGCACTGGGTGTTGTATGGAAACCAATTTGACAATAAACTTCATTAAAAAAATAAAAAAATTTTATTACACTGTTTGTATAGAGCAATTTGGGCAGTATTTACATCTTACATTATTGAGACTTCCATCCAGGGGCGTGGTATTTATTTAGATTTCCTTTAATTGTTCTAAATAATGGGTTGTGTCTTGCATTTCTTTCCTTAGATTGATTCCTAGGTATTTTATTTTTATGTTATTGTAGACGGCATTACCTTTGCTATTTCCTTTCCTTTTGTTTGTTCATTTTTGTTTATAGAAAAATAATTAATAGTTATGTGTCCTCTTGCCTCCTGCAACCTTGCTAAGTTCACTTATTAATTCTAATAGTTTGCAAATTCTTTTGGATTTTTCTATGTGTTTAATAATATCATGTGTGAATGATAACATTTATATTCCATCCTTTCCAATTCTATATTCTTTTCCTTGTCTATCTCTTCCATTTTCAGTTTCAGGTAGGATGCTTTAAATAATTCACCACTATTGATGTTTGCTACCTGTTTTATGGATAGTATTTACCAGGTTCAGTATTTAACAGTTCTATGCACTAATTTTCTAAGAATTTTTCAAAAAATAATTAATTTTGTAAAATTATATGTTTCTATATCCATTGAGATTGTCATATAACTTAACTCCCTTCTATTAATATGTGGAACTACACTGATAGATTTTCCAACATTAAATCACCCTTGCCTTGCTTAATCATGCCTTAATCGCCATGGACTATCCCTTATATATATTGCTGATTCTATTTGTTAATATCTTGTAATTCTCCTTTTTGTAAGGTCTGTTTCTGGTCTTGGGTTCAGATTTTTGCTAGAGAGTTAAAATCATTGGAAAGAGTAATTTTTCTTGTCTTTCAAAGACTTTATTTGTAATTGGTGCTATTTCTTGTCTTTTTTTTTTTGAGACTGGTTGACACACAATGCTACATTAGTTTTCAAGATAGTGTTGAATATACTGTACAGCACAGTGATGCTCAACATCACCGACCATCAGGAAATGCAAATCAAAACCACAATGAGATACACCTCACACCTGTCAGAGTGCTAAAATAAAAAACCACAAGAAATAACAAATGTTGGAGAGGATGTGGAGAAAAAGGAACCCTCGTAGACTGCTGGTGGGAATGGAAATTGGTATAGCCATTGTGGAAAATAGTCTCAAGGTTCCTCAAAAAATGCATAATAGAAATGCCGTACAATCCAATAGTTCCACTACTGGATATTACCCAAAGGAAAAACAAACAAACAAACAAACAAACAAACACCCTGCTGATTCAAAATATGTATGCACCCCTATGTTTATTGCAATACTATTTACATTTGTCAAGATGTGGAAGCAAACTTAGTGTCCATCAATAGACAAATGGATAAGGAAGGTGTGGTATACATATACAATGGAGTATGATGCAGCCATAAAATTGGTGGCGTTTCTTTCCCAAGTGTTTGGAAGGATTCGTTGGTTGAACTGTCTATGCCTGCAATGTTCTTTGTGGGAAAGTGTTCAATAACATACAGTTTAAACAATAACCTTAAGATCAATCATATTTTCTATTTCTTCTGTCAGATTTGGTAAGTTGTTTCTTTCGAGGAATTTTTCATTTTATTTAAATCCTCAAATTTTTTTAGTGTAAAGTTGTCCATAACAATTTTACACCAGTTACCTTTTCAATATCTATGTCTTCATGTTGTGATCTCATTCATTCTCGATATGGTCATTTATGCTTTCTCTATGTTTTCTTGATCAGTCATGCTATTGGTTTATCAGTCATAATCTTTACAAACAAATGTTAGCTGTATTTTCTCTATCGTTTTTCTGTTTCATTGATATCTTCATTTTTTTTAAGTTTTTAAATTCATTAAGCTTTAATGTAATCACAGATATATTTTTGTCTAAATCTACCATCTTACTATCTGCTTCTGTGTCTCCCATGTGTTTGATGTCTTTTTCTTTTTTTGGTTTTGGTTTTGGTTTTGGTTTTGTCATATTCTGATTAAGTATTTATCATCATTTTATATTTCCTCTTCAGAAGCTGGTTACATGTATAATTCCTTTCTTTCTGTGACGATTCTCAAGAACACACTATGGGGGCGCCTGGGTGGCTCAGTCAGTTCAGCGCCTGACTCCTGATTTTGGCACAGGCTGTGATCTCACGGTTTGTGGAATCGAGCCCCCTGTGGGGCTCCACACTGACAGCGCAGAGCCTGCGCTGGGATTCTTCTGTGTCTCTCAGCTCCTACCCCACTCTCACACGCTCGTGCTCTCTATCTCAAAATAAATAAATACACTTAAGAAAAGAAGAACACACTATGCATTTTGCTAATTAGAGTCTTTTTTTTTTTTATGGATACTTTCACTACTTCCCAGAAAAGGCCAAGGATATTAAAACACTTAGTTCCCTTCATGTCCCTCATCTTCTGTGTTATTTTAAGCACGCATTTTAATTTTACATATATTTTAAGGTCCATATTATACTATTCCGTACACCAATAATCATTTAGAATAACCCATATATTTTCCCCTTCCGTTTCCATTTATTCTTTTCGTATCTCCATGTTTCCATTGGTGATCATTTCACTCTACCTGAAGGATGTCCATTCTGCTCCATTCTCCCTCCTTCCTCTCTGTCTGGCTCAAATTCGATATCTTATACTTATTCTCCATTTCTCATATATCTTACACTTACCTCTTTGTCTTCTATCCTTATTGCTTTCTATTTTTCATTGTGGATATTTTAATATATTTTCTACTTCCTATTCCTTTCTTCTTGTCTTACCTGGTTCTAAACCAATCTGTTGGAAGCAGAAGAAGATGGTGGCGTAGGAGGACTCTGGGCTCACCGCGCGTCCTGCTAATCACTTAGATTCCACCTACACCTGCCTAAATAACCCAGAAAACCGCCAGAGGATTAGCAGAACGGAGTCTCCGGAGCCAAGCGCAGACGAGAGGCCCACGGAAGAGGGTAGGAAGGGCGGCGAGGCGGTGCCCGCTCCACGGACTGGCGGGAGGGAGCCGGGGCAGAGGGACGGCCCCCTGGCCAAGCAGAGCTCCCGAGTCTGGCTTGCAAAAGCGGAGGGCCCCGATGGACGGAGTGTGTTCCCACAGCAAGCGCGACATAGCGTCTGGGAGGTCATAAGTTAACAGCTCTGCTCAGAAAGCGGGAAGGCTGGAGGACAAAGGGAGGGAGAGCCTCTGAGCCCCCAGATGACAGAGCTCAGTTTGGTGGGGAACAAAGGCGCTCACGAGCGCCATCTCCCCCGCCCATCCCCCAGCCAAATCCCAAAGGGAACCAGTTCCTGCCAGGGAACTTGCTCGCTCCACGCAAACACCCAACTCTGTGCTTCTGCGGAGCCAAACCTCTGGCAGCGGATCTGACTCCCTCACGCTGCCACAGGGCCCCTCCTGAAGTGGATCACCTATGGAGAAGCGAGCTAAGCCTGCCCCTCCTGCCCCTGTGCACCTTGCCTTCCCACCCCAGCTAATACGCCAGATCCCCAGCACCACAAGCCTGGCAGTGTGCACGTAGCCCAGACGGGCCACGCCACCCCACAGTGAATCCCGCCCCTAGGAGAAGGGAAGAGAAGGCACACACCAGTCTGACTGTGGCCCCAGCGGTGGGCTGGGGGCAGACATCAGGACTGACTGCGGCCCCGCCCACCAACTCCAGTTATACACCACAGCACAGGGGAAGTGCCCTGCAGGTCCTCACCACTCCAGGGACTATCCAAAATGACCAAACGGAAGAATTCCCCTCAGAAGAATCTCCAGGAAATAACAACAGCTAATGAGCTGATCAAAAAGGATTTAAATAATATAACAGAAAGTGAATTTAGAATAATAGTCATAAAATTAACCGCTGGGCTTGAAAACACTATAGAGGACAGCAGAGAATCTCTTGCTACAGAGATCAAGGGACTAAGGAACAGTCGCGAGGAGCTGAAAAGCGCTTTAAACGAAATGCAAAACAAAATGGAAACGACCACAGCTCGGACTGAAGAGGCAGAGGAGAGAATAGGTGAACTAGAAGATAAAGTTATGGAAAAAGAGGAAGCTGAGAGAAAGAGAGATAAAAAAAAAATCCAGGAGTATGAGGGGAAAATTAGAGACCTAAGTGATACACTAAAAAGAAATAATATACACATAATTGGTATCCCAGAGGAGGAAGAGAGAGGGAAAGGTGCTGAAGGGGTACTTGAAGAAATAACAGCTGAGAACTTCCCTGAACTGGGGAAGGAAAAAGGCATTGAAATCCAAGAGGCACAGAGAACTCCCTTCAGACGTAACTTGAATCCATCTTCTGCAGGACATATCATAGTGAAACTGGCAAAATACAAGGATAAAGAGAAAATTCTGAAAGCAGCAAGGGGTAAACGTGCCCTCACATATAAAGGGAGACCTATAAGACTCGTGACTGATCTCTCTTTTGAAACTTGGCAGGCCAGAAAGCATTGGCACGAGATTTTCAGTGTGCTAGACAGAAAAAATATGCAGCCGAGAATCCTTTATCCAGCAAGTCTGTCATTCAGAATAGGAGAGATAAAGGTCTTCCCAAACAAACAAAAACTGAAGGAATTCATCACCACTAAACCAGCTCTACAAGAGATCCTAAGGGGGACCCTGTGAGACAAAGTACCAGAGACATCACTACAAGCATAAACCATACAGACATCACAATGACTCTAAACCCGTATCTTTCTATAATAACACTGAATGTAAATGGATTAAATGCGCCAACCAAAAGACATAGGGTATCAGAATGGATAAAAAAACAAGACCCATCTATTTGCTGTCTACAAGAGACTCATTTTAGACCTGAGGACACCTTTAGATTCAGAGTGAGGGGATGGAGAACTATTTATCATGCTACTGGAAGCCAAAAGAAAGCTGGAGTAGCCATACTTATATCAGACAAACTAGACTTTAAATTAAAGGCTGTAACAAGAGATGAAGAAGGACATTATATAATAGTTACAGGGTCTATCCATCAGGAAGAGCTAACAATTATAAATGTCTATGCGCCGAATACCGGAGCCCCCAAATATATAAAACAATTACTCATAAACATAAGCAACCTTATTGAGAAGAATGTGGTAATGGCAGGGGACTTTAACACCCCGCTTACAGAAATGGATAGATCATCTAGACACACGGTCAATAAAGAAACAAGGGCCCTGAATGAGACACTGGATCAGATGGACTTGACAGATCTATTTAGAACTCTGCATCCCAAAGCAACAGAATATACTTTCTTCTGGAGTGCACATGGAACATTCTCCAAGAGAGATCATATACTGGGTCACAAAACAGCCCTTCATAAGTATACAAGAATTGAAATTATACCATGCATACTTTCAGACCACAATGCTATGAAGCTTGAAATCAACCACAGGAAAAAGTCTGGGAAACCTCCAAAAGCATGGAGGTTAAAGAACACCCTACTAACGAATGAGTGGGTCAACCAGGCAATTAGAGAAGAAATTAAAAAATATATGGAAACAAACGAAAATGAAAATACAACAATCCAAACGCTTTGGGACGCAGCGAAGGCAGTCCTGAGAGGAAAATGCATTGCAATCCAGGCCTATCTCAAGAAACAAGAAAAATCCCAAATACAAAATCTAACAGCACACCTAAAGGAAATAGAAGCAGAACAGCAAAGGCAGCCTAAACCCAGCAGCAGAAGAGAAATAATAAAGATCAGAGCAGAAATAAACAATAGAGAATCTAAAAAAACTGTAGAGCAGATCAACGAAACCAAGAGTTGGTTTTTTGAAAAAATGAACAAAATTGACAAGCCTGTAGCCAGACTTCTCAAAAAGAAAAGGGAGATGACCCAAATAGATAAAATCATGAATGAAAATGGAATTATTACAACCATTCCCTCAGAGATGCAAACAATTATTAGGGAATACTATGAAAAACTATATGCCAACAAACTGGACAACCTGGAAGAAATGGACAAATTCCTAAACACCCACACTCTTCCAAAACTCAATCAGGAGGAAATAGAAAGCTTGAACAGACCCATAACCAGCGAAGAAATTGAAACGGTTATCAAAAATCTCCCAACAAATTAGAGTCCAGGACCAGATGGCTTCCCAGGGGAGTTCTACCAGACGTTTAAAGCAGAGATAATACGTACCCTTCTCAAGCTATTGCAAGAAATAGAAAGGGAAGGAAAACTTCCAGACTCATTCTATGAAGCCAGCATTACTTTGATTCCTAAACCAGACAGAGACCCAGTAAAAAAAGAGAACTACAGGCCAATATCCCTGATGAATATGGATGCAAAAATTCTCAATAAGATACTAGCAAATCGAATTCAACGGCATATAAAAAGAATTATTCACCATGATCAAGTGGGATTCATTCCTGGGATGCAGGGCTGGTTCAACATTCGCAAATCAATCACCGTGATACATCACATTAACAAAAAAAAAAAGAGAAGAACCATACGATCCTGTCAATCGATGCAGAAAAGGCCTTTGACAAAATCCAGCACCCTTTCTTAATAAAAACCCTTGAGAAAGTCGGGATAGAAGGAACATACTTAAAGATCATAAAAGCCATTTATGAAAAGCCCACAGCTAACATCATCCTCAACGGGGAAAAACTGAGAGCTTTTTCCCTGAGATCAGGAACACGACAGGGATGCCCACTCTCACCGCAGTTGTTTAACATAGTGCTGGAAGTTCTAGCATCAGCAATCAGACAACAAAAGGAAATCAAAGGCATCAAAATTGGCAAAGATGAAGTCAGGCTTTCGCTTTTTGCAGATGACATGATAGTATACATGGAAAATCCGATAGACTCCACCAAAAGTCTGCTAGAACTGATACATGAAATCAGCAAAGTTGCAGGATACAAAATCAATGTACAGAAATCAGTTGCATTCTTATACACTAACAATGAAGCAACAGAAAGACAGATAAAGAAACTGATCCCATTCATAATTGCACCAAGAAGCCTAAAATACCTAGGAATAAATCTAACCAAAGATGTAAAAGATCCGTATGCTGAAAACTATAGAAAGCTTATGAAGGTAATTGAAGAAGATATAAAGAAATGGAAAGACATTCCCTGCTCATGGATTGGAAGAATAAATATTGTCAAAATGTCAATACTATCCAAAGCTATCTACACATTCGATGCAATCCCAATCAAAATTGCACCAGCATTCTTCTCGAAACTAGAACAAGCGATCCTAAAATTCATATGGAATCACAAAAGGCCCCGAATAGCCAAAGGAATTTTGAAGAAGAAGACCAAAGCAGGAGGCATCACAATCCCAGACTTTAGCCTCTACTACAAAGCTGTCGTCATCAAGACAGCATGGTATTGGCACAAAAACAGACACACAGACCAATGGAATAGAATAGAAACCCCAGAACTAGACCCACAAACGTATGGCCAACTCATCTTTGACAAAGCAGGAAAGAACATCCAATGGAAAAAAGACAGTCTCTTTAACAAACGGTGCTGGGAGAACTGGACAGCAACATGCAGAAGGTTGAAACTAGACCACTTTCTCACACCATTCACAAAAATAAACTCAAAATGGATAAAGGGCCTGAATGTGAGACAGGAAACCATCAAAACCCTAGAGGAGAAAGCAGGAAAAGACCTCTCTGACCTCAGCCGTAGCAATCTCTTACTCGACACATCCCCAAAGGCAAGGGAATTAAAAGCAAAGGTGAATTACTGGGGCCTTATGAAGATAAAAAGCTTCTGCACAGCAAAGGAAACAACCAACAAAACTAAAAGGCAACCAACGGAATGGGAAAAGATATTTGCAAATGACATATCGGACAAAAGGCTAGTATCCAAAATCTATAAAGAGCTCACCAAACTCCACACCCGAAAAACAAAGAACCCAGTGAAGAAATGGGCAGAAAACATGAATAGACACTTCTCTAAAGAAGACATCCGGATGGCCAACAGGCACATGAAAAGATGTTCAACGTCGCTCCTTATCAGGGAAATACAAATCAAAACCACACTCAGATATCACCTCACGCCAGTCAGAGTGGCCAAAATGAACAAATCAGGAGACTATAGATGCTGGCGAGGATGTGGAGAAACGGGAACCCTCTTGCACTGTTGGTGGGAATGCAAAGTGGTGCAGCCGCTCTGGAAAGCAGTGTGAAGGTTCCTCAGAAAATTAAAAATAGACCTACCCTATGACCCAGCAATAGCACTGCTAGGAATTTATCCAAGGGATACAGGAGTGCTGATGCATAGGGGCACTTGTACCCCAATGTTTATAGCAGCACTCTCAACAATAGCCAAATTATGGAAAGAGCCTAAATGTCCATCAACTGATGAACGGATAAAGAAATTGTGGTTTATATACACAATGGAGTACTACGTGGCAATGAGAAAGAATGAAATATGGCCTTTTGTAGCAACGTGGATGGAACTGGAGAGTGTGATGCTAAGTGAAATAAGCCATACAGAGAAAGACAGATACCATATGGTTTCACTCTTATGTGGATCCTAAGAAACTTAACAGAAACCCATGGGGGAGGGGAAGGAAAAAAAAAAAAGAGGTTAGAGTGGGAGAGAGCCAAAGCATAAGAGACTGTTAAAAACTGAGAACAAACTGAGGGTTGATGGGGAGTGGGAGGGAGGGGAGGGTGGGTGATGGGTACTGAGGAGGGCACCTTTTGGGATGAGCACTGGGTGTTGTATGGAAACCAATTTTACAATAAATTTCATATATTAAAAAAATCAATCTGTTATGTTTTTAATTTCATTTATTTTATTTTCATTTCTAAATTTTTTATTGTGTTATTTTTATATATTTAAGTTTTCTGGTTAAATTCTTCTTGTCATCTAGTTTCTTGAATTCCAAATGCTGGATTATTTATGGATCTGTTCATTTTATTTCTTTTTCTTTTTCTTCTTTTTTAACCTGGGGTTCCTTCCATTTAGTCCTATCTTGTTCATGCCTGCTACTTTTTTTCTTTTTAGTTGTTTACTATACTTTGCATATAAAACATGCAGAGATCACTTAAGATTTTGGCCTCCAGAGAGGAATCATTTTGCCCTCTGGCATAAAGTTAGAATAGGAGACTGGACTAGTGAATCCCCTTCCCAATTCTTAGTTTTGATATTTGTATTATTTTTCACTTTGTCCATTTTCATAACTTTTACATTCTGTTCTGTGCCCATAACCCCTTGACTGTTTAGTCTTCGTTCTAGTTATAAATGCGATCATTGTTCAGCATCATTCATTATACTCACACTTTTCTATTCCTGGTTTATGTATTATTGTTCATCCGTGAGTTAAATAGACTTCATCATTAAGCACTGTAATTATTCTTTTAATAGGGCCATTCCATACATTCTTTCATGTTTGAAAATGTACACAAATCACCTTTATATTCAACTGTTATCTTTGTTGTGTATGACACTTTTGAGTGATAGTCTGCTCACAGTTTTGTGCACATTGCTGCATTACCTTCTGGAATGAAATGCTGGCGCCGCAAAATCTGAGCTCAAACTGATTTTTCCTCCTTGTAGGTGATTTGTCTTCTCTAGTTGACTATATGAATAATTACGTTTTTATACTTCCATTTAAATAACTTACCCTGGATTCATCTTTGTCATTATTTTTCTACACATTTTTCCAATATGTGGTGTTTTTTTGTTTTTTGTTTGTTTGTTTGTTTTCTTTTGTTTTGAGCCAGAGCTTCAGCATGTTTTGTGTGTGTGTGTGTGTGTGTGTGTGTGTGTGTGTGTGTGTTTTACTTCAAGGGAAATTTCCTACACTGTTGAAATGTTATTAGATTTCATATATTTTTAGGGATCCAACTAAACTAATTTTGTATTAATTTTGTTCCCCATTTTTATGACTTTCCTAATTGCTATAGTTTTCCTGTTTCCTTTCTTTGCACTCACTGTAAAGATCACAAGCCAGTTTCTTCTTTGACGTTATTCTTTTTAAAATAAGCTTTACATTTTTGAAGTGCTTTATATTTACAGAAAACTTATGAAGATAGTACAGACTTTATGGAGAGTTTCCTTTTTTATTAACCCCTTATGTTAGTATAGTAAATTTGCCACAATTAGCAAAATAATATTAAAACGTATTATTTTTTTAAACTTTATTTATTTCTGTATGTATGTATGTATGTATGTATGTATTTATTTTGAGAGAGACAGAGAGAGGGAGAGAGGCAGAGAGAGGAGAGAGAGAATCCCAAGCACGTCCCACACTGTTAGTGTGGAGCCTGATGCGGGGCTCGAAATCAGGCACCATGAGATCATGACCTGAGTGGAAGTCAAGAGTCGGATGCTTAACCGACTGAGCCACTCAGGCACCCCAATATTAATATTTATTAACTAAAGCCTACACTTCCTTGGTTTTATCTACTCTCTTTCTGTTATAAGATCCCATCCAGGATACCACGTTTAGTCGTCACTTCTCCTTAGGTTCCTCCTGCCTGTGACAGTTTCTTAGTCTTTCTTTGTTTTTGATGACCTTGACAGTGTTGAGGAAGTATTGGTCAGATATTTTGCAGAATGCCCCTAACTTGGATTTCGTCTGATGTTTGTTTCATGATTAGACTGGGGTTTGGGGTTTGGAGGAGGAAGATCACAGCACAGAGGTTAAGTGTTATTCTCATCACATTATATTAAATTTTTTTTTTTACATTTATTTATTGTTGAGAGACAGAGTGAGACAGAGCACAAGCAGGGGAGAGACAGAGAAAGAAGGAGACACAGAATCTGAAGCGGGCTCCAGGCTCCGAGCAAGCATTCAGCACAGAGCCTGACGCTGGGCTCGAACCCACGAACTGGGAGATCATGACCTGAGCCAAAGTCGGTCACTTAACCAACTGAGCCACCCAGGCGCCCCGCCCCATCACGTTATATTCAGGGTACATTCTATTAACATGATTTATCACTCTTAAGGTTAACTCAGGTTTCTTCACTATAACGTTACTCTTTTTTCCATTTTTCCATTCTTTACTCTTTGGAATGAAGTCACTGTGAGCAGCCCACACTTAAGGAGTGGAGACTATGTTCAACCTCCTTGAGTGTGGGGTTTCTATAAAAAATTATTCAGAATTCTTAACTATGGGAAATTTGTTCACCTCCATTTATTTTCTTCAATCACTTATTTATGCTAGTGTGGAATCATGGGTACATATTTTATACTTTGGATTATAATTCAATACTATTTTATTTATGTTGTTCCCCAATTGTTTCAGCTTTGGCCATTAGAATATCTTTCAGTTGGCTCCAGTGTCTCTTTGACTTAACCCCATCATTGATTTTTTTTTTTTTCAGTACTTCAGTACTTTCAGTACTTCTTCACTTTCTGGTACTGCAAAATGCTCCCTACTCATGTTGCATATTCCCTGCCTCAGTCCTAGAATTAGTCATCTCTTCAAGGAGTCCTAATTCCTTTTATCAAAGAATGATATTAGAAATCAAGGCCTGCAGAGAACAAACTGATGGCTACCAGAAGGGAGGTGGGTGGGGGATGGGTTAAATAGGTGGTGGGTATTAAGGAGTGCACTTGTTGTGATGAGCACTGGGTGTCGTATGGAAGTGTTGAATCACTCTTTTGAACACCTGAAACTATTATTACACTGTACATTAACTACCCGGAATTTGAATAAGAACTTTAAAAAAAAGGAAATCAAGGGCTGGGTATGAGGTGGCTGATGTTATTCCTACTTTTTTCTTTGTTGCTTTCCTCCTTATTTCTAATATATTTGCTAGACTTACAATGGTGGGTTTGGGGGGGTTGTTTGTTTGTTGTTTGTTTTTTAGTTCTTGCTTCATTTCCTAAGCTCAGAAATTTTTCCTTTCATCATATTCTGTTGTTCTAATTTCCTGTCTTTGAACTCCTGTTTAATTGAATGTGTATTATGGATAAATTCTTCCGCATTATGAAGTACTTACAGAGAATAGTTGATTTTTTTTTCTTTTGGGTAATGCTGCTTTCTTGGCTCTTCTGTTCCCTACTCCTTCTTCAAGGATAGCCAATATATTGATTTCTGAACACCATAGATTAGTTTTGCCTGTTTTAATAATTTATATAAATGGAAGCAGACAGGTTGTATTATTCGATGTTTAAGTTCTTTAATTTAATATTATATTTGTGTGATTCATCTTGATTGATGTGTGTAGCAGTAGATCACTCATTTTCATACAGTATTATATGAATAGAACATAATGTATGTATCCATTTCACTATGGCACTTGATTAGTTTCAAGAGAGTTGGGAGAAAGAGAGAACAGGAGAGATTAATAATAGATCTATCATCCTCTTCTTCCATTTGCTCTTTTTTACACAAGTTTCCCATCCTATCTAAGAGTACCTAGCTCTCTAGATGAAAATCTGCCCACATGCAGAAGTCCATGAGCAAGAAACCTGGGAGTCAAAAATCATGTGAGTGTTGGGAATCCAGCAGTGATTTGGGAACATGCAAGTAAAATACTTGACCTGATTGTGTGAGGATAGTGTCTGAATGAACGCGTGTGTCATTTGAACAAATGTGAGATAAAGGAGTGTTTTGAGTATCCCATTATAGGTATTTTACATGTGATTAAATCTGTGCAAAATACAGAGTGAACATGTATAACATATTTACAGTGTAGGCTATGTAATGTGTGGAGTACATTTTAATAAGTGTGTTTTCATCTGAGAAGGGGTTGTGACCTCTAAGCAGGGGTTTAACCTTAGAAAAGGTATATTCCATTTTACTGAGTGTGAGCAGCACATCAAATAGTATGCATATGAATCTCTTACTCGACACATCCCCAAAGGCAAGGGAATTAAAAGCAAAAGTGAACTACTGGGACCTTATGAAGATAAAAAGCTTCTGCCTAGCAAAGGAAACAACCAACAAAACTAAAAGGCAACCAACGGAATGGGAAAAGATATTTGCAAATGACATATCGGACAAAGGGCTAGTATCCAAAATCTATAAAGAGCTCACCAAACTCCACACCCAAAAAACAAATAACCCAGTGAAGAAATGGGCAGAAGACATGAATAGACACTTCTCTAAAGAAGACATCCGGATGGCCAACAGACACATGAAGAGATGTTCAGCGTCGCTCCTTATCAGGGAAATACAAATCAAAACCACACTCAGGTATCACCTCACGCCAGTCAGAGTGGCCAAAATGAACAAATCAGGAGACTATAGATGCTGGCGAGGATGTGGAGAAACGGGAACCCTCTTGCACTGTTGGTGGGAATGCAAAGTGGTGCAGCCGCTCTGGAAAGCAGTGTGGAGGTTCCTCAGAAAATTAAAAATAGACCTACCCTATGACCCAGCAATAGCACTGCTAGGAATTTATCCAAGGGATACAGGAGTACTGATGCATAGGGGCACTTGTACCCCAATGTTCATAGCAGCACTCTCAACAATAGCCAAATTATGGAAAGAGCCTAAATGTCCATCAACTGATGAATGGATAAAGAAATTGTGGTTTATATACACAATGGAATACTATGTGGCAATGAGAAAGAATGAAATATGGCCTTTTGTAGCAACGTGGATGGAACTGGAGAGTGTGATGCTAAGTGAAATAAGCCATACAGAGAAAGACAGATACCATATGGTTTCACTCTTATGTGGATCCTGAGAAACTTAACAGAAACCCATGGGGGAGGGGAAGGAACAAAAAAAAAAAGAGGTTAGAGTGGGAGAGAGCCAAAGCATAAGAGACTGTTAAAAACTGAGAACAAACTGAGGGTTGATGGGGGATGGGAGGGAGGGGAGGGTGGGTGATGGGTATTGAAGAGGTCACCTTTTGGGATGAGCACTGGGTGTTGTATGGAAACCAATTTGACAATAAATTTCATATATTAAAAAAATAAATAATAAATAAATAAATAAATAAATAAATAGTATGCATATGTATCATCTGAATGTGACCTTTCAAATGCGAGTGACATCTGAATGTATAGATTAAAACAAAACAAATGTTTGTGTCATTTGAATGAATGTATAAGACTGCTCAATGAGAGGTTCCCAACTGAATGAATGCAATGCCTGAAAGCGTTATAACTTCTCAATGAGTATTTGGCATCTGAGAGAGTTTGTGTTGCCTCTTGTTGAGTGTATGTGATATCATGATGACTGTGTACTAGATGAGGGTAACATCTGTGTGTATAACATCTGAATATTTTTCTCCTATCTCAGTAAGTCTATAAATATTGAATGCATGTACATGCCACCTGAGTAAGCAAGCTAATCATCTGAACTTTACTGTTACACGTCTGAATGAAGGTGTGTGTCATCTGAATGTGTGAGCAATATGGGAAAGAATGTAAGTAGCAAGTATATACCTATGATAGCTAAGGTGCTATGTATGATATATTCAGGATTGTGTGCCATATCTATAAAGTATATGGGAAATATCTGAGCCTGTGCTTGATGTCTGGATCATTGAACGGGTTCCAAATGAGTGTAACAAAAGAATAAGTGAATGTAACATCTAATGTATGTTGTAACTGAATGTGTGGCAAATATGTATCTAAACTCCTTCAGAATATGTGTTGCATTCCTACTGTATGTCAAGCAGTGTTCAAATGCTGGGGTTACAGCAGTAAGCAAGAGAGACGAGAAAATGGGTTCATGTAACATCTGAGTGTGGTATCTTAAGGAATAATCGTGACAGCAGGGAAAATGTGTCTAATATTTTGAATTTTGAATAAGTGAGATTTTAGTATACACATTTAATTTTAGAATGGTTCAAGATTTAAAGGAAAGTTGAAAGATGGTACAGAGAGTTATCATATACCCTTCACGCAGTTAACTCTAATGTAATCATTTTACATAACTATAACTACATCGCATTTGTCAAAACTAAGAAATTAACCTTGGCGCGTTACTAGTAACTGAGTAACAGACTTTACTGAGATTTCACCTGCTTTTTCCCCCACCAATACTCTTCCTTTTTCTTCCAAGATTTTATTTAAATTCCAGTTAGTTAACATATAGTGTAGTATTGGTTTCAGGCGTAGAATGTAGTGCTTCATCACTTACGTATAACACCCAGTGCTCATCACAACAAGTGCCCTCTTTAATGCCCATCACCCATTTAGCCCATCCCCTCACCCACCTCCCCTCCAGCAACCCTCAGTTTGCTCTCTATAGTTAAGAGTCTCTTGTGGTTTGCCTACCTCTACCAATATGCTTTAACTGTTCAAATGTCCAATCTGGAATATCACATTGCAATTAATCATCATATCGCCTTTGTCTTGTAGAATCAGCCATTACAACCAGAAGCTCTGGTTCCTTTCATTGGAGCATGTATTTAGAAACCAAGGTTTGGGCAGTGGGTGTGCACTATAGCGTTCACTGCCTCTATGCCCTCTCAGTGGAAAGAACTATGTAATAAATGTATGTATACTAATCCATGTATGCACACATATGTATAAACAGATATAGATGAAGATTTATATATATAACATATATATATAAATAGATATGGATGAAGATTTATATATATATATATATATATATATAACATATAGATAGATAGATAGATAGATAGATAGATATGGATGAAGATTTATATAACACACACCCACACACACACACACATATAACATGTATAACATGAGTTTAATACTAATGTTTCTAACTCTCACTGCAAAGGCTTTATTCTAGCCTTCCACTCTTGCTTATTTGAAACTTCTTTCTTAGACATTGAGAGACATGGATATGTATAATACAGTTTCAGAATTGCTAACCTATATGTCCGTGGTAAGTTAACAGAATACAGTGTTTATGTATAATTATTAGGTTCCTGTTTGGTTTTTTTAGCCATTCTAATACATTCTAATACACAGTGGCATTTGGTAGTTTTAATTTTCATTTCCCTGATGGAAAACAATGTTGGCCATCTTTGGAAATATTTATTTGCCATTCATGTGTCTTCTTCAATGAGATGTCTATTCAAATCTATTCTCCATTTTTTAATTAGGTTTTTTATTTCTTTGGTAAATTCTAAATGTTCTTTGTATTTTCTAGCCACAAGTACATTGTTAGATCTAGGATTTGCAAATCTGTGGCTTGTTTTTGTCATTTATTTTTTTTATTAAAATTTTTTTTTTAACATTTATTCATTTGTCCTACTGAGAGAGACAGATCATGAGCAGGGGAGGGGCAGAGAGAGAGGGAGGCACAGAATCCAAAGCAGGCTCCAGGCTTGGAGCTGCAAGCTGTCAGCACAGGGCCCGACGCGGGGCTCAAACTCATGGACTGCGAGATCATGAACTGAGCTGAAGTTGGGCGCTTAACCGACTGAGTCACCCAGGCGCCCCATTTTTTCATTTATTTAAAGGGGTCTTTAGAAGGGCAAAGGTTCTTAATTTAATGAAGTTCAATTTATTAATACTTTTCTTCTCTTTATGTTGTATCTGAGAAATCATTGCCTAGCCCATGGTCACAAAGATACTCTTCTGTGCTTTACTATGGAAGTTTAATAGTTTTAGGTTATACATTTTGGTCTGTAATTAGCTTTTCTTCTTTTGTCCTGGATTTTATTTTATTTATTTCTATTTATTTATTTTGGGAATTTATCTATTTATTTTGAGAGACACAGAGAGTGAAAGTGGAGGGGGGCAGAGAGAGAGGGAGAGAGAGAACGCTAAGCAGGCTCCACACTGTCAGTGTAGAGCCCAACGCAGGGCTCGATCTCACAAATCATGAGATCATGACCTGAGCCAAAAGCAAGAATCAGACGCTCAACCAACTGAGCCACCCAGATGCCCCTATTTATTTTAAAAATTTAATTCCAATATAATTCACATACAGTAATATTAGTTTCAGCTGTGCCATATAGAGATTCAACAATTCCATACATCACCCAGTGCTCATCACGACAAGTGCCTTCCTCGATCCCCTTCCCCATTTAACCCCCACCCCAACCTCCCTACTGGCAACCATCAGTTTGTGTTCTATAGTTAAGAGTCTGTTTCTTGGCTCCTCTCTGTCTCTGTCTCTGTCTCTGTCTCTCTCTCTCTCTCTCCCCACTCTCTCTTTGCCCTTGTTCATTTGTTTTGTTTCTTAAATTCCACATATGAGTGAAATCATATGGTATTTGCTTTCTCTGGCTGACTTATTTCACTTAGCATTATACTCTCTAGCTCCATCTATGTCATTGTAAATGGCAAGATTTCGTTATTTTTTTGTGGCTGAATAATATTCCGTTGTATGCGTATACTACATCTTCTTTATCTGCTTCCATAACTTGGCTATTGTAAATAATGCTGTCACTAATTTTCACTGTATTTTGTATATGGTGATAGCTATGGATCAAAGCCAGGTTTGTTTGTTTGTTTGTTTGTTTGTTTGTTTCTATACAGATGTCCAATTTTTCCAGCACTACCTGTTATAAAGACTGTCCCTTCTCCATTGATGACCTCTGCCCATTGTCCAAAATCAAGTGACAACACCTGTCTGGAAAAATTTCTTGGCTCTCTATTCTGTTCCACAAATCTATGTGTGTATACTTTTACCTTGATTAATTACTGTAGCTTTAGAGTAAGTCTTGAATAGGGTAGTGTGAGTTCTCCAACTTTACTTTGGTAGGAATTTGCCTTACATGAGATTTTTTTGGCTTGTATTATAAATGCTATAATCAGTTTGTCAATATCTAAAAAAAATAATACTTACTGGGTTAATAATTGAGATTGTGTTGAAGTTATAAATCAAATTGGGGAGAATTGACATCTCAACGGTATTGGGTATTTCAATCCATGAACGCAGAATTTCTCTTTATTTGTTTGGATATTCTTTAATTTCTTTCACAGATTTTGTAGTTTTCAGCAAACCTGCACGTGTTGTTAAATTTACACCCAAGCACTTAATTTTTTGTGTGTACAATTGTATCTTTTGTGCAAATAATATGTTTTATTTCAAATTTAGATTTTCCTTTACTAGCATATAGGAATTTAGTCGAAATTTTTCAAGCTTTTATCCAAATTCCAGTCAGCCAACATATGATGTAATATTAGTTTCAGGTGTAGAATTTAATGATTTTTTTTTCTAACTTGCAGTTTCTAGATGGTATTAAAAAATGGACTTTCTACATAGACAATCATATCAGCAAATAAAATTAAGTTTATATATTTCTTACCAATTGTATTTTTTTTCCTCCAAGTGTTTATTTGAATTTCAGGTTGCTAACATACAGTGCAATATTGGATTCAGGTGTAGAATTTAGTGATTCGTCACTTACATAAAACACCTGGTGCTCATCAAAACAAGGGCACGCCTTAATCCCCATCACCTATTTAACCCATCCCCCTACCCACATCCCCTCCAGTAGCCATCGGTTTGTTCTCTATAGTTAAGAGTGTGTTTCTTGGTTTGGCTCTCCTTTTTCCCCCCATGTTGATTTGTTTTATTTATTAAATTCTACATATGAGTGAAATAATATGGTATTTGTCTTTCTCTAATTTAGTTTGCTTATCATAATACACTGTAGTTCCATCCATGTTGTTACAAATGGCAAGATTTTATTCTTTTTTATGGCTGAGTAATATTCCATTATATATAATATAATATATAGTATAATATATAATATATAATATATAATATATATGTATACATACAGAGAGAGAGAGAGAGAGAGAGAGAGAGAGAGAGAGGGAGAGATCTATATATCTCACATCTTCTTTAGATGAGCGTTTGGGCTCTTTTCATAATTTAGCTATTGTTGATAATGCTGCTACAACATCAGGGTTCATATGCCCCTTTGAATCTGTAGGTAAGGGTAAATACCTACTAGTGCAATTGCTGGATCGTGGGGTAGTTCTATTTTGAACTTTTTGAGGAACCTCCATACTGTTCTCCAGAGTGGCTGTACCAGTTTGCCATCCCACCAACAGTTTAAGAGTGTTCTCCTTTCTCTGCATCCTCACCAACACCTGTTGTTTCTTGTGTTGTTGATTTTAGCCATCCTGACAGGTATGAAGTGATATCTCCTTGTAGTGTCGACTTGTATTTCCCTGATGATGAGTGATGTTGAGCATCTTCTCATGTGTCTGGTAGCCATCTGGATGTCTTCTTTGGAAAAGTGTCTATTCATGTCTTCTGCCCATTTCTTCACTGGATTGTTTGTTTTTGGGGTGTTGATTTGTATAAGTTCTTTACACATTTTGGATACTAGCCTTTATCAGATATGTCATTTGCAAATATCTTCTCTGATTCCATAGGTTGCCTTTTAGTTGTGTTGACTGTTTCCTTCGCTGAGCAGAAATATTTTATTTTGATGTAGTCCCAATACTTTCTTTTTTTTATTTTTTTAAAAAATGTTTCTTTGTTTTTGGGGCGCCTGGGTAGCTCAGTCTGTTAAGCGTCCGACTCTTGATTTGGGCTCAGGTCATGATCTCACAGTTGTGAGATTGAGCCCCGCATTGGGCTCTGTGCTAACAGTGCAGAGCCTGCTTGGTATTCTCTCACTCGTGCGCTTTCTCTCTCTCTCTCTCTCTCTCTCTCTCTCAGTAAATAAATAAACTTTAAAAAAAATGTTTATTTTTGAGAGAGAGAGAGAGAGACCGCACAAGCAGGGGAAGGGTAGAGAGAGGGGGACAGAGGATCTGAAGCACGCTCTGCACTGAAAGCAGTGAGCCCAGTGTGGGGCTCAAACTCATGAACCTCCAGATCATGACCTGAGCCAAAGTTGGACGCTCAACTGATTGAGCCACCCAGGTGCCCCCCAATAGTTTATTTTTGCTTTTGTTTCCCTTGCCTCAGGAGACGTATAGAAAGATGTTGCTCTGACTGATGTCAAAGAGGTTACTGACTGTGTTCTCCTCTAGGATTTTGATGGCTTCCTGTCTCACATTTAAATCTTTCATCCGGGGCACCTGGGTGGCTCAGTCAGTGAAGCATTTGGACTTTGGCTCCGATCATGATCTCGCGGTTCTTGGGTTTGAGCCCTGCGTTGGGCTCTGTGCTGATAGCTCAGAGCCTGGAGCCTGCTTCAGATTCTGTGTGTGTGTCTCTTCTCTCTCTGTCCCTCCCCTGCTCACACTCTGCCTCTCTCTCTCTCTGTCTCTGTCTCTCTCTCCCAAAAATAAATAAACATTAAAAAATTAGATCTTTCATCCATTTTGAATACATTTTTGTGTATGGTGTAAGAAAGTGGTCTAGTTTCATTCTTTTGCATGTAACTGTCCAGTTTTTACCAGACCATTTGTTGAAGAGACTGTTTTTTTCCCATTGGAAATTCTTTCCTGCTTCGTCAAAGATTAGTTGACCGTATAGTTGTGGGTTCATTTCTGGGTTTTCTATTCTGTTCTATTGATTTATGTGTCTTTGTGCCAGCACCATACTGTCTTGGTGACTACAGCTGTGTAATATAACTTGAAGTCCATAATTGTGGTGCCTCCAACTGTGCTTTTCTCTCTCCAGACTGCTTTGGCTATTCGGGGTCTTTTGTGGTTCCATACAAATATTAGAATTGTTTGTTCTAGCTCTGTAAAAACTGCTGTTGGTATTTTTATAGGGATTGCATTAAATGTGTAGATGCTTTGGGTAATATAGGCATTTTAACAATATTTGCTCTTCCAGCCCATGAGCATGGAATGTTTTTCCATTTCTTTGTGTCTGCATCTCTTTTTTATTTCTTCTTTTTCTTTATCAAACTGTTTTGGATTTCCAGTATGATGTTGCCTACAAGTAGTGTGAGAGACATACTCGCTTTGCTTCTGATCTTGGGGTCTCTTTTATTTCTATTAGCTATTATCTCTATTATCTACTATTACTTTTTAACATTATCATTTAGTCTTTTGTCATTAATATAACACTAACTGTAAACTTTTTCATTATTACCTCCTTTATTATATTAAGAAAATTCCCTTTTGTTTCTAATTTTCTGAGAGTTTTTATAATGAGTGGATGTAGAATTTTGTCAAATAATATTTCTCCTTCTATTGAGATGCTCAAATGTTTTTTTCTCCTTGAGACTTTTTAATATGGTGAATTACATTTAAAAAATTTTTTAAATGTTAATGTAGCCTTGCATGCCTGAGTAGAACATATCTAGTCATGCTATCTTACCTTTCTTTTTTACCTTGCTGAATTTGGTTGTTCAATATATTGTGTCTATGAGAAATATTTCTTTGTAGGGATCTTTTCTTGTAACATTTTCATGTGGTTTTGGTATTGTGGTGATGCTGGCCTCATCAAATGAGATAGTAAATGTTTTCTCTTATTCTCCTTCTTGGAATGGTCTTGTAGAATTGGTGATATTATTTCCTTAAATGTTTGATAAAATTTACCGGTGAAACTGTGTAGGACTGGAGTTCTATTTGTGGAAGATTTTAAATCACAAATTCAAGTTCTTTAATACATGTAGGAAAATTCAATTTATCTATTTCTTATTGCATTAATTTTATTAGCTTTTGTCTTTGAAGGAAATAATCTATTTCAATTTATGTTGTCAAATTTATGGGCACAGAGTTCTTTATAGTATCCCATTATTAGCATTTTAAAGTCTGTAGGATCAGTAGAGATGTCTTCTTTTTCATTCCTGAAATTCATAGGATTGTCTCTCTTTTTTTTTTTGATCTTGGTTATGTGGATAGAGTTTTATTAATACTGATGATATTTCAAATAACCAGCTTTTGGTTTCATTGATTTTTCTCCATTGTGTTTCTGTTTACAATTTCATTGATTTCGTTTTTTAAACAACTTTATTTATATATAATTCACATACAAAAAATCCAATGTTTTAAAGTGTACAATGAATGGCTTTTAGTATATTCGCAGTGTGGTACAACCATCACTATACCCTTACTTTAAAACATTTTAATTACCCCCAAAAGAAACCTCGTACCCATTCCCATATTCCTACCCAGCATTAGGCAACCGCTAATGTACTTTTTATATTTATAACTTTGCTTACTGTGTACATTTCATAAAAACAGAAGCCTATAATATGTGCTCTTTATGATAGCTGATTTCAGTCAGCATAATGTAATTGAGGATAATCTATATTTTTTTCATGTATCTTTATGTCATTCTTCTATTGTAGAATAAACATACTACTGTATGGATTTACTACATTTTGTTTATTCTTGCATCAGTTGATAAACATTTGGGTAATTTTCACGTTGTGTAGATTTACACTTTGCGTAGAGATAGATAGATAGATACATATAGATGTAGATATAGATAGATATAGATTTTTTTCACTTCTTTTGGGTACATTCCTAAGAGTGGAATCACTGTGTTATATGGGATTCTATGTGTAACATTTGAGAAGTTCTCAAACTTTTTTTCAAAATGGCTGCATCATTTTACATTCTCACATGCAACGTATGAGAATTCCAATTTCCCCACATAATTGCCAACATTTGTTATATTCTGTTTTAGGTTATAGTCATCCTAGTGTGTGTGATGAGGTATTTCATGGTGTGTGCGCACGTGTGTGTGTGTGTGTGTGTGTGTGTGTTTGAATTTTTATTACTGAAGTGTAGTTGACATACGATGTTTTATTAGTTTCAGTAGGAGTTAAGATGGCAGAGAAGTAGGGGGACCCCGGGCTTTCCTCGTCCTTCAAACACACCTGTATTGAGATCAGATCACTTGGAACACCCAGGAAATCGATCTTCGGACTGGCAGAGGGTCTCCACAGTTGGAGGGAGATGGCCTGGCAGGTGTGAGGTGTGTGAAAGTGAATTGGGGGAGAGAAAAAACGGTGGTGCCTCGGAGGGGAGGGAACCATTTCCATGGAGAGGCAAAAGGGAGAGAAAGAGAGATGGGTTGAGAAAGTGTGGCATCAAGTTAGCACAGAGGAAAACCTCTCTGGACCATGGACTGGAGAGCGAGAAGTACTCAGTGTCCCAGTTCCTTTTTGCAAACAGTGTTTGGAACTCAAATTCTGAGGTTTCAGAAGGGCACGACTTTCTCTGGAGCAGAGCTGTGGCACACACTGCTGGGGAGGAGGGAGCTGGTCCCGGAGTGCATAGCGTGGTGTAGAGATTTCTGGGGTGCACTGGGAGAGAACAGTCCCCCTCCTGGAGTACTTTTGGAAGAGGGTTTCTTGCCTCCCCAAGGACAAAAGACCCTGCAGGTGCCAGCCAAAGGCCTTTCATCAGCAGGGTGGAGAGGCTCTACTCCGGAGTAGGGGAGCAGATCCATGCAGTGCCAGGTCCTTTAATCCTTTGAATCCCAGCTGTGTGCCAAAGAAAAAGCACAGGAGAGTTGTGGCACAGGGTAAGGTGACTGCCCTCACCATTCTGTGGGAGCTGCCTGAACAGTGAGGGTTGTGAGACTCCCAGTCCAGGGATGAGAGATTGGGGTGGCACCATTCCCCTCAAACACCAAAACCTCACAGAGCAACACAGTCGCCCCGAGTGGAGGCGGGACCCACTTACACGGAGCCCTGCCCCCCTGTGCCTGGCAACTGCTTATTTACTGGGGCAAGACTGACTCTGAGCCAACACAGGGGACCTCTCCCCCAGACCAGCATAGCCAGCACCGCCATGCACCAAGTGCCCTGAAAATCGTGCCTCAAAATGACATGGACAGTTCTTGTTCCTTTTCTTCTTCTTTCATCTTTTTTCTTTTTTCTTTTGGAATCAGGCTCATAGATTCTTGTTTGTGCTTTTCAATTCCTTTTCTCCTTTTTTTTTTTTTGGATCAGGCTTCTCTATTTTTTTTTTCTTTTTCCTTCTTTTTGTCTTTTCTCCTTTCTTTTTCTTTGGAATTAGCCTTATAGCTTTTTGATTCTCTAGTTGTTGTTGTTCCCTTTCTTTTCTGTCTTTGAGATCGGGTTCCTTCCCCCTTTTTTCCAGAGTTTCAACAAACAAATCAAACAAATAAAAGCACACCTAGTTAAAAGTACAAACACTCCACCACCGCAAGCAAGGAGGAACTCTGCAGAGGACTGACCAGTGGGAAAGAGCACCCAAAATGCAACAGCAGAGTGCATACAGCATACGCCAGAAACACTTTCTGAAGTGCCAGACCCTGGGCAATGTATGACCCCTTTTTAATATAGCAACACTCTCAGGTGCAGGAAACATAACAAGCTTTGAAAGCACGTAAAAGACAGAAACGTAGCCAAAATGACAAGATGGAGTAATTCTCCCCAAAAGAAAGGTCAAGAAGAAATCACAGACAGGGACTTGCTCAAAACAGATATAAGCAACATATCTGAACAATAATTTAGAACAATAGTCATAAGACTACTAGCTGCACTTGATAAAAGCATAAAAGACACCAGAGAAACCCTTGCTGCAGAGATCAAATACCTAAGAACTAGTCAGGAGGAATTTAAAAATGCTATAACCGAGATGCAAAACAAACTGGATACAGTGGCAATGAAGATTGGAGAAGTAGAGGGGAGAATATGTGAAAAGGAAGATAAAAATATGGAAAATAATGAAGCTGAAAAAAAGAGGGAAAGGAAATTACTAGATCATGAAGGGAGACTTAGGGAACTAAGTGATTCCACGAAATGAAACAATATCCATATCATAGGAGTCGCAGAAGAAAAAGAGTGAGAGAAAGGGACAGAAGGTTTATTTTAATAAATTATAGCTGAGAACTTCCCTAATCTGGAGAAGGAAATAGGCATCCAAGTCCAAGAGGCACAAAGAACTCCCCTCAAAATCAACAAAAACAGGATAACACCACCATGACATATCATAGTGAAACTTGCAAAATACAAAGATACAGAGAGAATTCTGAAAGCAGCTAGGGACAAAAGGTCCTTAAACTACAAGGGTAGACACATAAGGTTAGTAGCAGGCCAGAGGGGAGTGGCAGGAAATATTCAACACGCTCAATGGGAAAAATACGCAGCCAAGAATTCTTTTTTTTTTTATATGAAGTTTATTGACAAATTGGTTTCCATACAACACCCAGTGCTCATCCCAAAAGGTGCCCTCCTCAATACCCATCACCCACCCGCCCCTCCCTCCCACCCCCCATCAACCCTCAGTTTGTTCTCAGTTTTTAACAGTCTCTTATGCTTTGGCTCTCTCCCACTCTAACGTCCTTTTTTTTTTTTTTTTCCTTCCCCTCCCCCATGGGTTCCTGTAAGTTTCTCAGGATCCACATAAGAGTGAAACCATATGGTATCTGTCTTTCTCTGTATGGCTTATTTCACTTAGCATCACACTCTCCAGTTCCATCCACGTTGCTACAAAAGGCCATATTTCATTTTTTCTCATTGCCACGTAGTATTCCATTGTGTATATAAACCACAATTTCTTTTATCCAGCAAGGCTGTCATTCAGAATAGAAGGAGAGACAAAGAGTTTCCCAGACAAACTAAAACTAAAGGAGTTTATGACCACTAAACCAGCCTTGTAAGAAATTTTAAGGGGGACTGACTGCATGGAGAGAGAAGAAGAAGAAGAAGAAGAAGAACGAGGAGGAGGAGAAATGGGAAATGGGAAATGGTAAAGGGGAAAGGGGAAAGGGGAAAGGGGAAAGGGGAAAAGGGAAAGGGGAAAGGGGAAAGGAGAAGACCAAAGCAATAAAGACTACAAAGGGCCAGAGAACATCACCAGAAACTCTACAGGTAACACAATGGCACTAAATTCATAACTTCCAATAATCACTCTGAATGTAAATGGACTAAATGCTCCATTGTAAAGACATGGGGTATATTTGCAAGTTGCTATGAGAGTAAATTTTAAAAGTTCTCATCACAAGAAAAAAAATTGTAACTACGCGTGATGATGGATGTTAAGTAGACTTATTGTGGTGATCATTTTGCAATATATACAAATATGGAATTAAAAAAAGACATGGGGTATCAGAATGGATAAAAAAAATCAAGATCCATTCTAACAGGTGTTAGGAGATATCTCATTTTGGTTTTGACTTGCATTTCCCTGGTGATGAGTGATAATGAGTGTCTTTTCATGTACCTGTTGGCCATCTGTATGTCTATTTTGGAAAAATGTCTATCAGATCCTCTGCCCATTTTTATTTTATGTTTTTAATTTAAATTCAAGTTAGTTAGCATACAGTGTAGTCTTCGCTTCAGGAGTAGAACCCAGTGATTCATCTCTTACATATGACACCCAGTGCTCATCCCCAAAAGTGCCCTCCTTAAGGCCCATCACCCATTTAACCCATCCCCACTCACCTCCTCTCCAACAGCCCTCCATTTGTTCTCTGTGTTTAAGAGTCTCTTATGGGGGCGTCTGGGTGGCTCAGCTGGTTGAGCGTCCGACTTCAGCTCAGGTCATGATCTCACAGTTGGTGAGTTCGAGCCCCATGTCATGCTCTGTGTTGACAGCTCGAAGCCTGGAGCCTGCTTCAGATTCTGTGTCTCCCTCTCTCTCTGCCCCTCTCCTGCTCCCCTTCAAGAAATAGGGATACAAGGAATGTACCTCATCACCATAGAAGCCATATAGAAAAGGCCCATAGTTAATATCATCCTCAAAGGGGAAAAACTGAGAGCTTTCCCCCTAAGGTCAGGAACACGACAGGGAAGTCCACTCTCACCACTGTTGTTCAACATACTACTGGAAATCAGACAACAAAAAGAAATAAAAGGCATCCGAATTGGCAAAGAAGAAGTCAAACTTCCACTCTTTGCAGATGACATGATACTCTACATGGAAAACCCGAAAGACTCCACCAAAAAACTGCTAGAACTGATATGTGAATCCAGCAATGCCGCAGGATATAAAATCAATGTACAGAAATCGGTTGCATTTCTATACACCAATAATGAAGCAGCAGAAAGAGAAACCAAGGTATAGATCCCATTTGCAGTTGTACCAAAACCCATAAGATACCTAGGAATAGACCTAACCAAATAGGTAAAAGATCTATACACTGAAAACTATAGAAAACTTATGAAAGAAATTGAAAAAGACACAAAGAAATGGAAAATCATTCCATGCTCATGGATCGGAAGAACAAATATTGTTAAAATGTCTATACTACTCAAAGTAATCTACACATCCAATGCAATACCTACCAAAATAAAACCAGCATTCTTCACAGAGCTAGAACAAACAATCCTAAAATTTGTATGGAGCCACAAAAGACCCTGAATAGCCAAAGTAATGTTGAAAAAGAAAACCAAAGCTGGAGGCATCACTATTCCTGACTTCAAGCTGTACTACAAAGCTGTACTCATCAAGACAGTATGGTACTGGCACAAAAAGAGACACACAGATCAATGGAACAGAATAGAGAGCCCAGAAATGGACCCACGAATATATGGCCAACTAATCTTTGACACAGCAGGAAAGATTATCCAATGGAAAAAAAAAGACAGTCTCTTCAGGAAATGGTGCTGGGAAAACTGCACAGCGAC
Source organism: Lynx rufus (assembly GCF_022079265.1). NCBI lineage: Eukaryota > Metazoa > Chordata > Mammalia > Carnivora > Felidae > Lynx > Lynx rufus. Next base: position 38,278 of record NW_025814888.1, read on the forward strand.
ATGCAGAAGAGTGAAACTGGACTACTTTCTTACACCATACACAAAAATAAATTCAAAATGGATGAAAGACCTTAATGTGAGACAAGAAACCATCAAAACCCTAGAGGGGAAAACAGGCAGTAGCCTCTTGTCAAAGCCAAGGTCACTTGGCTGCAGCAACTTCTTACCAGACATGTCTCAGGAGGCAAGGGAATCAAAAGCAGAAATGAACTGCTGGGACCTCATCAAGATAGAAACCTTCTGCAAAGCAAAGGAAACAATCAACACAACTAAAAGGCAACCAACAGAATGGGAGAAGATATTTGCAAATGACATATCGGACAAAGGGTTAGTATCCAAAATCTATAAAGAACTTATCAACCTCAACAACCAAAAAACAAATAATCCAGTGAAGAAATGAGCAGAAGACATGAATAGACACTTTTCCAAAGAAGACATCCAGACGGCGAACAGACACATGAAAAGGTGCTCAAAATCACTCATCATCAGGGAAATACAAATCAAAACTGCAATGAGATACCACCTCGTACCTGTCAGGATGGTTAAAACGAACAACTCGGAAGCAAGAGATGTTGGCGAGGATGCTGTGAATGGGGAACGCTTTTGCACTGTTGCTGGGAATGCAAACCAATGCAGCCATTCTGGAAAACAGTACGGAGGTCCCTAAAAAAATTAAAAATAGAATTACCCTATTATCCATCAATTTCATTAGCACGTATTTATCCAAAGGATACAAAAATGCTGATTTGAAGGGGCACATGCACCAATGTTTATAGCAGTGATATCAACAGTATTCATATTATGGAAAGATCCAAATTGTCCATTTACTGATGATAAAGAAGATGTGGCATGTATATACAATGGAATATTTCTCTGTGATAAAAAAAAATGAAAACTTGCCATTTGCACAAACGTGGATTTTAGTAGAGTGTATTAAGTTAAGTGATAGGTCAGTCAGAGAAAGACAAATATCGTATGATTTCACTCATAATGTGGAATATAAGAAACCAAGTAGATGGGCATAGTGGAAGGAAAAGAAAAATAGGAGAAAAACAGAGAGAGAGGCAAACCATAAGACAGTCTTAAATATTGAGAACAAACAGCGCTGCTGGAGGGGAGGTTAGTGGGGGAATGGGCTAAATGGGTGATGGGCATTAAGGGGCGCACTTGTTGGGATGAACACTGGGATTATGTGTAATTGATGAGACACAGGGTTCTACTCCCAAAGCCAATACTACACTGTATCTTAACTAACTTGAATTTAAATAAATTAATTAAAAAACAATGTTATATTAGTTTTAGGTGTACTATATAATATTTCGACAATTCTATATATTACACAATGCTCAGAACATTAAATGTGGTTATCATCTGTCATTATACAACAGTATTACACTATTGACTATATTCCCTATGGTGCACTTTTCATCTCTCTGACCTATTTATTTTATAAGTGGAAGTTTCTACCTCTTAATCTCTATTGTGTTTTAGCTTGAATTTACCTAATGGCTAATGACATGGAGAATATTTACATGTGCTTATTTACCACTCATATGTCTTATTTGGAAACATGTCTATTCAAATCCTTTACCCATTTTTTATTTGGGTTATTTATTTTCTTATTGTTGAGTTGTAAGAGTTGTTTATATATTATGAATACAAGTCTCTTGTGAGATATATGATTTGCAAATGTTCTCTTCCATTATGTGGGAGAGATGTTGCTGATGGCATTTGCAGCACAGTTTTAAATTTTGATGTAGTTCACTTTCTATCACTTTTGTTTTGGTATCACATTTTAAAACCTATGGTCTAACCCAAAGTCATAAAAACATACTCCAATGTTTTCTTCCAAGAGTTTATAGTTTTAGCTCTTACATTTAGGTTGATGATCCACTTTGAACTGAGGTTTGTGTAGAGGTACAACTTCATGTTTTAGATGTGGATATCCAGTTGTCTCAGTACAATTTGTTGAAAAGACTAATCTTTCCCCCATTTAATTATTTTACCATCCATTTAGCAATTCAATTTACAATAAACTCAAGGATTAATTTTAGAGTCTCAATTCTATTCTATTAATCTGTGTCTATTCTTGTGCTAGTATACCACTCTTTTGATTACCACAGCTTTGTAATTAAGTTTTGATGTTGGGAAATATGAGTCTTTCAAATTTGTTCTTTTTAGAGATTAATTTGGACATTTGGGGTCCCTTGAATTACCATAAAATTTTGGGATCACCTTGTCAATTTTTTTGCAAAATTATCACTTTCAATTTTTTAAAATAATTCTTGGGGCACCTGGATGTCTCAGTATGTTAAGAGTCCAACTTCAGTTCAGGTCATGATCTCACAGTTTGTGGGTTTGAGCCCCACATACGGCTCGGTAGTGACAGCTCAGAGCCTGAAGCCAGCTTCAGATTCTGTGTCTATCTCTCTCTCTGCCACTCCCCTGTTTGCATTCTGTCTCTCTCTCGAAAATAAATAAACATTTAAAAATTAAAAATATATATATATATACTCTTATGTTATTTTTGAAACTATTATAAATGTAAACAATTTTTGGATTGTTCATTCCTAGGGTACAGAAATATAACTGACATTTGCATTGATTTTGTATCCTGAAACTTTGAAGAATTTATCATTTCTGATAGTTTTTAGTGATTCCTAGTAATTTTCTACATACAAGCTCATGTCACTGCAATAGAGAGGATTTAATTTGGCTTTCTAATATGGACACATTTTGTTTGTTTTTCTTGCCTGGTACTGTCTAGAATCTCCAGTACAATGTAAAAGAAGAAAAAAAGAAGTGGTGAGAATGGATAACCTTGTTTGTTCTTACTAATAGGGGAAAGTATTCAATTTTTGACAATGAAGTATGATGCTGTGAGGATTTTCTTGTACATGGCCTTTATCTGGTAGAGGGAGTTCTTATTTATTCATAGCTTTTTGAGTGCTTTTATCGTGAAACAGTGTGATATTTTGTTACATGCTTTTTTTTCCTGCTTCTATAAGATAATCATGTGATATTTGTCCATTTTTCTGTTAATATGGTGTATTATATTAATTGTTTTTGGGGTGTTAAACCCACTCTCCATTCCTGGGATAAATTTCATTTTTCCATGTCATAGAAACCTTTTTATATGTAGCTGGATTCAGTTTGTTAGTACTCTGTTGAAGATTCTTGCATATATATTCATCAAAGATATTGTTCTGAACCTTTCTGTTTTGTGGTATCTTTTTCTTGCTTTGGTATAAGAGTAATACTGGCCTCACAGATGAGTTAGAAAGTGTTCTATCCTCTTCTATTTCTTGGAAGATCTAATGAAAAGCTGGTAATAATTCTCCATTAAATGTTTGGTACAATTCACAAGATGTACCAGGAATTTTATTTGTGGATGGTTTTTAAGTTATTATTTCAAAGTCTTTATTTGCTATAGGTCTATGCATAGTATGTATTTCTTCTTGAGTCCATTTTGGTAGTTTGTGTCTTCTAGGAATTTATCCATTTTATCTAACTTATATAACATAGGGCATAAAATTGTTCATAGTATCCATTATAATGATTTTAATATATATAAAGTTATTAATGATACCCCCACTTTCATTTCTTATTTTAGTAATTTAAGTCTTCTTTTTAAAAATGTATCATTATAGCTAGAGGTTTGTCAATATTGTTTATCTTTTTAAAGAACCAACTTTTGGTTTTGCTGATTTTATTTATGTTTTTCAATCCCTTCTTTCATTGCTTTTCTCTCTAATATTTATTATTTCCTTCTTTCTGCTTGCTTTAGGTTTAATGTGGCCTTCTTTTTCCTGTGTCTCAATGTCAATAGTTAGGTTATTGATTTGAGATCTTTCTTCTTTGTAATACAATCATCTAGAGCTATAAATTTTCTAGTATGCATTGTGTTAACTTTATTCCATAAGTTTCATTATGTTTCATTTTCACTTTCCTTGAAGCATTTTCTAAGTTCCCTTGGGATCTCTACTTTAAGCCAATGATATTTAGAATTTGATGATTTGTAGCAGTTCAGTGCCAACACTGGCTGCCTAACTTGCATATGCCAAGTCCCAGCCCCTGCACTCTGGTGGAACTGCCCTTCCCAGTCACACTTGCCTCAGTCCCAGCACAGTGGACCCCTGCCCCAGAAGACCATCAGAAACCACTTTCCACACCATGTCTCCTTGCTGGAGAGTTCTCCAAAGCTTTAGTTCTGTTGGAGGTGGTGACAGGTCTCATTTCATAAACAGACCAGAGCACACCTCTTTAAAAATCACCACATTCAATGGGGCGCCTGGGTGGCGCAGTCGGTTAAGCGTCCGACTTCAGCCAGGTCACGATCTCGCGGTCCGTGAGTTCGAGCCCCGCGTCAGGCTCTGGGCTAATGGCTCGGAGCCTGGAGCCTGTTTCCGATTCTGTGTCTCCCTCTCTCTCTGCCCCTCCCCCGTTCATGCTCTGTCTCTCTCTGTCCCAAAATAAATAAAAAACGTTGAAAAAAAAAATTAAAAAAAAAAATCACCACATTCAAGCCAGGGACCAAACACACTGCCAACAGCAGGCAAGGAGAGCCTCTGCAGATGACTGGCCTGAAGGATAGAGCTGCCACAACACAATAGCAGAGTGCATACAGCACACATCAGAGACACTCCCTGAAGCACCAGGCCTTGGACACCACATGGCCTCTTCTTCATAAGGCCATTACTTTCAGGAGCAGGAGACATAAATTGTTCCTCTTTTTCTTTTTTTTTACTTTTTAATTTTTTTAATGTTTATTTATTTTTGAGAGAAAGGCAGAGCCTGAGAGGGTGAGGGGAAGAGAGAGAGGGATACACAGAATCTGAAGCAGGCTACAGGCTCTGAGCTGTCAGCCAGAGCCTGATGTGGGGCTCAAACTCACAAACTGCAAGATCATGACCTGAGCTGAAGTTGGATGCTTAACTGAATGAACCACCCAGGTGCCCCATAACTGTCTTTTCTAACACAGAGAAGAAAGCAGAGACTTAGACAAAATGCAGGAAAGAGGAATTTATTCCAAGTGAAAGAACAAGATAACACCATGGCCAGAGATCTAGGTGAAACAGATATAAATAGCATGCCTGACGGAGAATTAAATTTTTTTTTCAACGTTTATTTATTTTTGGGACAGAGAGAGACAGAGCATGAACGGGGGAGGGGCAGAGAGAGAGGGAGACACAGAATCGGAAACAGGCTCCAGGCTCCGGGCCATCAGCCCAGAGCCTGACGCAGGGCTCGAACTCATGGACCGCGAGATCGTGACCTGGCTGAAGTCGGACGCTTAACCGACTGCGCCACCCAGGCGCCCCTACCTGATGGAGAATTAAAGCAACAATCATAAGGATACTCACTGGGCTTGAGAAAAGAATAGAAGACATCAGTGAGACCCTTACCACAGAGATAAGAGTTAAAAAAGAATTGATCAGAGATAAAGAGTGCAATAAACAAGATTGGAGACAGGCTTGATGCAATGAATAGCAGGCTGGAAAAAGCAGAGGAATGAATTTATGACCTAGAAGACAAAGTGATGGAAAACAATGAGCTCAATAAAAGAAAGAAGAATTATGCAGCATGAGAATAGACTTGGGAACTCAGTGACTCCATTAAACATAATTAACATTCATATTATTGGAGTTCCAGGAGAAGAAGAGACAAAAGGGGGCATAAAATTTACTTTAAGAATGGCTGAAAACTTCCTTAATGTGGGGAAGGAAACAGACATCCAGAGCCAGGAGGCACAGACAACTCCCATCAAAATCAACAACAGCAGGCCAACACCAAGACACGCTGCAATTAAATTTGTAAAATATATTGGTAAAGAAAAACATCTTAAAGTCATCAAGACAAAATAAATCCTTAACTTACAAGGGAAAACCCATAAGGCTAGTTGGAGATTTATCAACAGAAACTTGGCAAGCAGGAAGGGAGTGTCATGATATATTCAAAGTACTTAATGGTAAAAATCCACAGTCAAGAATACTGTACCCAGCAAGGCTATCATTGAGAATGGCAGGAGAGATAAAGAGTTTCCCAGACAAAGACTAAAGGAGTTCATCACCACTGAACCAGCCCTGCAAGAAATATTAAAAGGGACTCGTTGAGTGCAAAAAAGAGACCAAAAGTGACAAAAGGCAAGAAAGGATCAGAGAAAATCTCCAGAAACAAACAAAACAAGTAATAAAATCACAATAAATACATACCTATCAATAATTACTTTGAATGTAAATGAACTAAATGCTCCAATCAAATGACATAGAGTGTCAGAATGGATTAAAAAAAAAACAAGGCCCATTAATATGGTGCCTATAAGAGGCTGACTTCAGACCTAAAGACAGCTGCAGATTGAAAGTGAGGGGATGGGGAAACCTCTATCATGCAAGTGGATGTCAAAAGAAAGCCAGAATAGCAATATTTGTATTGAACAAACTAGACATTTAAACAAAGACTGTAACAAGAGACAAAGGAAGGCACTACATAATCATAAAGGGGCAATCCAACAAGAAGATGTAACAATTGTAAATATTCATGCACCGTAGTGGGAGCACCCAAATATGTAAAGTAATTAATAACAAACAAAATAACTCATTTATAATAATACAATAATAGTAGAGGACTTTCACAAGGAACTCATTGATAACAATACAATAATAGTACAGGACTTTCACACCCCACTTACAACAATGGGCGGATCATCAAACAGAAAATCAACAAGGAAACAATGGCTTTGAATGATACACTGGACCAGATGGGCTTAACAGGTATATTCAGAACATTCCATCCTAAAACAGCAGAATATACATTCTTTTCAAGTACATATGGGACATTCTCCATTATAGATCACATATTTGGTTACAAAACAGGCCTCAACAAATACAAAAAGCCTGAAGTCATACCATGTACCTTTTCTGACCACAACACTGAAACTTGAGTCAACCATAAGAAAAAATCTGGAAAGATCACAAAAACATGAAGATTAAATAACATGCCACTAAACAATGAGTTGGTCAACCAGGAAATCAACGAAGAAATAAAAAATATTTGGATACAAATGAAAATGAAAACACAATGGTCCAAAACCTTTGGGATGCAGCAAAAGCAGTCCTATATAGCAATACAAGACTACCTGAAGAAGCAAGTAAAATCTCAAATAAACAATCTTACCTGACACCTAAAGAAGCTAGAAAAAAGAACAAATGAAGCCTAAAGCAAGAAAAAGGAAGGAAATAATAAATATTCAAGCAGAAATACAGGATATAGAACTAAAAAAACCCGAAAACAAACAAAAAAATTAAAAACCACAATGAAGCAGATGAATGAAACCAGGAGCTGGTTATTTGAAAAATTTAATAAAATTGATAGTGCCCTATCCAGACTTACCAAAAATAAAAAAGAAAGTACCCAAATAAATAAAATCACAAATGAGAGAGGAGAAATAACAACAAATGCCACCGAAATACAAACAATTACAAGAGAATATTGTGAAAAACTGTATGCCAATGAATTGACAACCTGGAAGAAATGGACAAATTCCTAGACACATATAAACTAACAAAACTGAAACAGGCAGAAATAGAAAACTTGAACAGACCAACAACCAGCAAGGAAATTTAATCAGTAATCAAAAAATTCCCAACAAACAAAAGTTCAGGGTCAGATGGCTTCACAGGTGAATTCTACCAAACATTTAAAGAAGAGTGAATATCTGTTTTTCTCAAACTATACCAAAAATAGAAAAGGAAGGAAGACTTCCAAATTCATTCTTTGAAGCCAGCATGATACCAAAACCAGATAGAGAGTCCACTAAAAAATAGAACTACAGGCCAATATCCCTGATGAGCATAGATGCAAAAATCTCAATAAAATACCAGCAAACTGAAGGCAACAATACATTTTTAAAAATCACTCACCATAATCAAGTGAGATTTACTCCTCAATTTTAAGGGTGGTCCAATAGTCACAAATCAATCAATGTGATACATTGCATTAATAAAGGAAAGGATAAGAACTATATGATCATTTCAATAGATGCAGAAAAAGCATTTGACAAAGTACAACATCCATCCATGATAAAAAAAAATAAACTCAACAAAATAGGTTTAGAGGGAACATATCTCAACATGATAAAGGCCCTATGTGAAAAACCCACAGCTAATACCCTCAATGGGGAAAAACTGAGAACTTTTCCTCTATGGTCAGGAAAAGACAGGGATGTCCATTCTCACCACTTTTATTTAACGTAGTAGTGGAAGTCCCAGCCACAGCAATCAGACAACAAAAAGAAAGAAAAGGCATCCAAATCAGCAAGGAAGAAGTCAAACTTTCACTATTTTCAGATGAAATGATACTCTATATACAAAACCCAAAGGATTCCACCAACAAACTTCTAGAAGTGATACACGAATTTAGTAAAGTCGCAGGATACAAAATCAATATACAGGAATAGGTTGCATTTCTTTATACCATTAATGAAGCAGAAGAATGTTAAATTAAGGAATCAATACCATTTACAACTGCACGAAAAATAAGATATCTAGGAATAAATCTAACCAAAAAGCTGAAAGACTTGTACTTTCATGAATGAAAGAAACTGAAGAGGACACAAAGAAATGGAAGACATTCCATGCTCATGGATTGAAAGAGCAAATATTGCTAAAATGATTATACTACTCAGAGCAATCTACACATTTAATGCAATTCTTGTCAAAATACCAGAATAGAAAACCCAGAAATGAACCCACAACGATATGGGTAATTCATCTTTGACAAAGCAGGAAAGAATATCCAAATGAGAAAAGACAGCCTCTTCAACAAATGCTGTTGGGAAAACTGGACAAAAACATGCAAAGAAATGAAACTGGACCACTTTCTTACACCATATACAAAAATAAATTAAAAATCAATCAAGGACATAAACGTGCAACATAAAACCATCAAAATCCTAGAGGAGAACACGGCAGTAATATTTTTGACATCGGCCATAGCAACCTTTTCCTACATATGTGTCCTGAGGCAAGGGAAACAAAAGCAAAAATAAACTATTGGGACTTCATCAAAATAAAAAGCTTCTGCACAGAGATGGAAAAAATCAGGGAAACTAAGAGGCAGCCTTTGGAATGGGAGAAGATATTTGAATATAAGGGTTACAATCCAAAATCTATAAAGAATTTATACAAATCAACACCCAAAAAACAAACAATAACAAATAAAAAATGGGCAGAAGACATGCATAGACAACTTTCTAAAGAAAACATAGATGGCTAACAGACACATGAAAAGGCATTCAACATCACTTACCATCAGGGAAATACAAATCAAAACTACAATGAGATATCCCTTCAATTCTGTTAGAGTGACTAAAATTAAAAACAGAAGAAGCTATAGGTGTTGGCAAGGATGTGGAGAAAGGACAACCCTCTCATTTTTCTGTTAGTGGCAAGGATGTAGAGAAAGGACAACCTCTCATTTTTCTATTAGAACCTTAACATATTATTCATAGTTATTTTAATTTCCTCATCTGATAGTTTCATCAATATGTCACATTTGAGTCTGGTTTTGATGATTGTTTTTTCTATTCAGATTGTGATTTTTTAACCTTTTGACCCCTCTCGCCCATTGTTTTCTTTTAACTTTTGGCCTCCTTTTAAAATTTTTTTTGAAAGCATGATGTGTTATTTAGGGTAGTAGATATGAGGGAAATAGGCCTCTAGTATGTCAGTTTTTGTTAATCTATCCAAGAATTGTACACTATTTGAAGTTTTTTTTTTCATTGCCTCGTTACCAGTGTTGAAATTTACTGTTGCTATGGATAGTAGAGGCTTGAGATTCCTCTAGTGGTATTGTTTTGTGTCCCATATTGGCTTCTGGTGCTCTCTTTATTTGGCTCCAAAGAAGTAATCTGTCTCTTGTAGCTTTCCCAGGTGTAATTTGCTATTGTCACTGAATGATTTTACTGTGGTGATAGAGTATGGGGAATCAGGGTGGGGTGCATTTCACAATGTCCTTCTTATGCCTGAAACTTTGGGAAACACAGTGGGTCTGTTTTACAGTGATGTGACCTTACAGGCTTTTCTGTCACTCACGGAAGGCTAGAGCTTTCACCATCTTCATTTCCTTCCTCCAGCTAAACCAGCTATTTACCATTATTCTCTGTCTATAAGTTGAGGACTTTCTCTCTACAGATTAAGGATTTTCTTTTCTTTTTTACATAGTGAGATTGTTGACCTGGATCTTGGCACAGTTCCATTTTCTTCATCTGCATCAATATATCACTAGTGCCTCTGGGTGATATTCTGTTCTCTTTTAATTAAAAATTTTGTTCTGTAAGGTGAAAGAATCTCAGATTTCCCAGTGACTTGCTCTTTGCTCTTCCTTTGTCCTAACTAACACCATAAAGGTGGGAGGCAATTTCTCTAGGTTTTCATAGCTTGGAGGAGTTCCTCCAAAAGCTTGCAAAAGAGCAGGGAACTCCCATGCTTAGGTCATTGTATCTCACTGTAAGTATCTGTCTTTCTCCAAATTTCAGCATGGCTGTTAGTTCTGTGAATTTAGCTCTATGTTGGAACCAGATGAAGTCATTAATATATTGCTTATTCATATATTTTTCTGTATCTCTCCATATTTGATCTGAAACTGGAAGTCCAACCTTCATTTTTTTGAAGGATATGGAATGGGTATAGAATATTGGTTTGATAATTTTTTTAATGCATTAAAGATATCACTCAATTGTCTTCTTGTTTGATAACTCTGCTATAAAATTTATCTTATTCTTTTTGGCAGTGTGTCTTTTTTCTGAGGCTTCTTTAAAGATTTTCTGTTTATCCCTGGTTTTCAGCAGTTTAAATATCGTGTGTGTGTGTGTGTGTGTGTGTGTGTGTGTGCGCGCGCGCGCACGCGCATGCGCGTGCTGGCATTTATCTTGCCTGGTGTTCTCTAAACTTCCTGGTTCTATGGCTTGTTGTGTGTCACTAATTTTGGTTAATTCATGACCATTGCTTTTTGAAGTATTAATTCTTGCCTGCTCTTTCTTTTCATTATGGAATTCTAACTGCACATATGTCACACTGTTTGATATTGTTCCACAGCTTTTGGATGTTCTTTTTTTACTGTATTTTTCTGTTTCTATTTGAATTTGTATAATTTTTAATGACCAATATTCAAGTTAACTGATTCTTTCATAGCTGCTTTGAGAATATTTATGAGCCTGTTGAAGGCATTATTCATTTCTGTTGGTGTTTCTTTTATTTCTAGCATTTTATTTAATCCTTTCTTACAGCTTTTATTTCTCAAATTAGCTACCTAATCTTTTTTTTAAATGTTTATTTATTTTGAGAGAGAGGGTGCATGAGCAGGGGGGAGGGGCAGAGAGAGAGGAAAGAAAATCCCAAGCAGGCTCTGGGCTGTCAGCTCAATCTCATGAACTGTGAGATCATGACCTGATCTAAAATCAAGAGTTGGATGATTAACTGACTGAGCCATCCAGGTGCTCCAAATTACCTATATAATCTTGCATGTTCTCTACCACTTCTGTTAGAGCTTTTAACATTAGTTATAGTTGTTTTAAATTCTCTGCCTAATATTTCCAACACCTGTGTCATATCTGAGTCTAGATTTAATGATTGCTTTGTCTTCTTAGACTGTGTTATTCTTGATTCTTTATGCCTTGTAGTTTTTGTTGCAAGCAGGGCATGTTGTACAGGATAGTAGAAACTATGATAAATATTCTTATGCTTGGATATGAGCCAGTCTTTCCCTTTTCTATGCCTTTACCGTGGATGTGTGTTTCAATGTAGTCAGAAACTACACTGCAGCTGAAATTTGTTGTTGCTATGGCTACTAGAACTGAAGATTACTGTTGCTTTGGTTACCAGATTTAAAGAGGAATTTTTTTTTTTGTTATTGTGGCTATGGATACCAAGGCCTTAATATTCTTCCAGTAATTTATTTTCTCTCTCTTACCACTTGTGCTTCTCCCCAGAGTGAATCTATCTCTTGCAGCTTTATCAGTTGTATTCCACTGTTATATTTACTTCATACTTGTTCGATTTGTGTGAGGAATAAGCATAATGAATGTATTTGATCCTTTGATTTAGTCTCAGTATTAGGCAGGCACTGTATACCTGTGTCTTAAGGATGTGAATTTCACAAGTTTTCTGCCCCTCCTCCAGATGTAATTATGGGCTTCTCAAGTATTTCTTACCCTGCTCCAGGAGAAGAGCCTTTCCCCAGCCCCCCATTCCCTTACCCTATCTGCAGTTCATTCCCACAATGTTCTCAACTTATTGTTGCAATGCCTCCCCTTCTTTTATATTAAGGCTTTTCTTACTTGGGAGAGAGAGGGGAGATGGGTCTGGGGAGAGTTTGGTGGTGATCTCTGTAAAGTGTCCCAGTTGCAATGAAATTCCATCAGTGCACTCAGGATACAGGTTTTGATTAATTTTCTTCTATAGATTAACTTTTTTCTGTAATACAGATGGGGGAGGTGGGTCTGGGTGGATTTGGTTGTGGTTGTTGTTTTCTTCCCTCAGCATCAAGGAGACACTGTTCTCCAATTACTTGCAAATTTTCTGTGTGAAAACTTGGCAGGATATCTTGAGAAAAAAGCTGCCAAGAGTGTGGGAAACCCTTATGCCTGTGGCTCCTGGGTATTTCACATTCTTTGGTTTGTTCATGCTAGGCCTTTAGCAATTCATTAAATTCTTTCTGATTTAATCTTCTTATTACCTTATATGGTGTCTGGTGGCATATGTTCCAAGTAAGCAGATAACAAAATACACTCATATCTGAGGGTTCCATTCTGTCTCCAAATTTTGAGTTGGATCCTCATTCTGTTTTCTGAATAGTTTAAGAAAATTTGTTAATTTGCAGTCTGTTCAACATTTTTCTTGCCATACTGATGGTAAAAATGTTCTTTCCAACTTTCTACATATTTGAACTTAAAGCAGAAGTCAATGAATAAGTCGGTTTTATATCAAAATTTGGGTATAAAGATAAACTATTATTTTAACATCTGAATAAATATAAGAGACATTTGTGTTTGCTTAGTGTCTAAATGACATTTTGAGACAATAGAATGAGAAAATGTGAAATCTGATAATGAACATTTGTTATAGTTTCAGATGATTCACACACCTATTCTGGTGTCACGATTGCCCATCCATTGTCACAGCTCACTCAGACATAATTGGTGACTACCCATATGGTGCACACATGCACATACATTCAGTCAGATATACTCTTTTCAGACAGATTGCACCAATTTACATTCTCACCAGCAGTGCAAAAGAGATCCACTCAACACACACACACACACACTGATGCAGAGGTAACATGGTCATGCATATGCTATACACTTACACTGAGATGGAATGCTTATACTAACATAGCAGTTTGCAATCCCAGCAACAGTGCAAAAGCGTTCCCCATTCACAGCATCCTCGCCAACATCTCTTGCTTCCGAGTTGTTCGTTTTAACCATCCTGACAGGTACGAGGTGGTATCTCATTGCAGTTTTGATTTGTATTTCCCTGATGATGAGTGATTTTGAGCACCTTTTCATGTGTCTGTTCGCCGTCTGGATGTCTTCTTTGGAAAAGTGTCTATTCATGTCTTCTGCTCATTTCTTCACTGGATTATTTGTTTTTTGGTTGTTGAGGTTGATAAGTTCTTTATAGATTTTGGATACTAACCCTTTGTCCGATATGTCATTTGCAAATATCTTCTCCCATTCTGTTGGTTGCCTTTTAGTTGTGTTGATTGTTTCCTTTGCTTTGCAGAAGGTTTCTATCTTGATGAGGTCCCAGCAGTTCATTTCTGCTTTTGATTCCCTTGCCTCCTGAGACATGTCTGGTAAGAAGTTGCTGCAGCCAAGTGACCTTGGCTTTGACAAGAGGCTACTGCCTGTTTTCCCCTCTAGGGTTTTGATGGTTTCTTGTCTCACATTAAGGTCTTTCATCCATTTTGAATTTATTTTTGTGTATGGTGTAAGAAAGTAGTCCAGTTTCACTCTTCTGCATGTCGCTGTGCAGTTTTCCCAGCACCATTTCCTGAAGAGACTGTCTTTTTTTTTCCATTGGATAATCTTTCCTGCTGTGTCAAAGATTAGTTGGCCATATATTCGTGGGTCCATTTCTGGGCTCTCTATTCTGTTCCATTGATCTGTGTGTCTCTTTTTGTGCCAGTACCATACTGTCTTGATGAGTACAGCTTTGTAGTACAGCTTGAAGTCAGGAATAGTGATGCCTCCAGCTTTGGTTTTCTTTTTCAACATTACTTTGGCTATTCAGGGTCTTTTGTGGCTCCATACAAATTTTAGGATTGTTTGTTCTAGCTCTGTGAAGAATGCTGGTTTTATTTTGGTAGGTATTGCATTGGATGTGTAGATTACTTTGAGTAGTATAGACATTTTAACAATATTTGTTCTTCCGATCCATGAGCATGGAATGATTTTCCATTTCTTTGTGTCTTTTTCAATTTCTTTCATAAGTTTTCTATAGTTTTCAGTGTATAGATCTTTTACCTATTTGGTTAGGTCTATTCCTAGGTATCTTATGGGTTTTGGTACAACTGCAAATGGGATCTATACCTTGGTTTCTCTTTCTGCTGCTTCATTATTGGTGTATAGAAATGCAACCGATTTCTGTACATTGATTTTATATCCTGTGGCATTGCTGGATTCACATATCAGTTCTAGCAGTTTTTTGGTGGAGTCTTTCGGGTTTTCCATGTAGAGTATCATGTCATCTGCAAAGAGTGGAAGTTTGACTTCTTCTTTGCCAATTCGGATGCCTTTTATTTCTTTTTGTTGTCTGATTTCCAGTAGTATGTTGAACAACAGTGGTGAGAGTGGACTTCCCTGTCGTGTTCCTGACCTTAGGGGGAAAGCTCTCAGTTTTTCCCCTTTGAGGATGATATTAACTATGGGCCTTTTCTATATGGCTTCTATGGTGATGAGGTACATTCCTTGTATCCCTATTTCTTGAAGGGGAGCAGGAGAGGGGCAGAGAGAGAGGGAGACACAGAATCTGAAGCAGGCTCCAGGCTTCGAGCTGTCAACACAGAGCATGACATGGGGCTCGAACTCACCAACTGTGAGATCATGACCTGAGCTGAAGTCGGACGCTCAACCAGCTGAGCCACCCAGACGCCCCCATAAGAGACTCTTAAACACAGAGAACAAATGGAGGGCTGTTGGAGAGGAGGTGAGTGGGGATGGGTTAAATGGGTGATGGGCCTTAAGGAGGGCACTTTTGGGGATGAGCACTGGGTGTCATATGTAAGAGATGAATCACTGGGTTCTACTCCTGAAGCGAAGACTACACTGTATGCTAACTAACTTGAATTTAAATTAAAAACATAAAATAAAAATGGGCAGAGGATCTGATAGACATTTTTCCAAAATAGACATACAGATGGCCAACAGGTACATGAAAAGACACTCATTATCACTCATCACCAGGGAAATGCAAGTCAAAACCAAAATGAGATATCTCCTAACACCTGTTAGAATGGATCTTGATTTTTTTTATCCATTCTGATACCCCATGTCTTTTTTTAATTCCATATTTGTATATATTGCAAAATGATCACCACAATAAGTCTACTTAACATCCATCATCACGCGTAGTTACAATTTTTTTTCTTGTGATGAGAACTTTTAAAATTTACTCTCATAGCAACTTGCAAATATACCCCATGTCTTTACAATGGAGCATTTAGTCCATTTACATTCAGAGTGATTATTGGAAGTTATGAATTTAGTGCCATTGTGTTACCTGTAGAGTTTCTGGTGATGTTCTCTGGCCCTTTGTAGTCTTTATTGCTTTGGTCTTCTCCTTTCCCCTTTCCCCTTTCCCTTTTCCCCTTTCCCCTTTCCCCTTTCCCCTTTCCCCTTTACCATTTCCCATTTCCCATTTCTCCTCCTCCTCGTTCTTCTTCTTCTTCTTCTTCTTCTCTCTCCATGCAGTCAGTCCCCCTTAAAATTTCTTACAAGGCTGGTTTAGTGGTCATAAACTCCTTTAGTTTTAGTTTGTCTGGGAAACTCTTTGTCTCTCCTTCTATTCTGAATGACAGCCTTGCTGGATAAAAGAAATTGTGGTTTATATACACAATGGAATACTACGTGGCAATGAGAAAAAATGAAATATGGCCTTTTGTAGCAACGTGGATGGAACTGGAGAGTGTGATGCTAAGTGAAATAAGCCATACAGAGAAAGACAGATACCATATGGTTTCACTCTTATGTGGATCCTGAGAAACTTACAGGAACCCATGGGGGAGGGGAAGGAAAAAAAAAAAAAAAAGGACGTTAGAGTGGGAGAGAGCCAAAGCATAAGAGACTGTTAAAAACTGAGAACAAACTGAGGGTTGATGGGGGGTGGGAGGGAGGGGCGGGTGGGTGATGGGTATTGAGGAGGGCACCTTTTGGGATGAGCACTGGGTGTTGTATGGAAACCAATTTGTCAATAAACTTCATATAAAAAAAAAAAGAATTCTTGGCTGCGTATTTTTCCCATTGAGCGTGTTGAATATTTCCTGCCACTCCCCTCTGGCCTGCTACTAACCTTATGTGTCTACCCTTGTAGTTTAAGGACCTTTTGTCCCTAGCTGCTTTCAGAATTCTCTCTGTATCTTTGTATTTTGCAAGTTTCACTATGATATGTCATGGTGGTGTTATCCTGTTTTTGTTGATTTTGAGGGGAGTTCTTTGTGCCTCTTGGACTTGGATGCCTATTTCCTTCTCCAGATTAGGGAAGTTCTCAGCTATAATTTATTAAAATAAACCTTCTGTCCCTTTCTCTCACTCTTTTTCTTCTGCGACTCCTATGATATGGATATTGTTTCATTTCGTGGAATCACTTAGTTCCCTAAGTCTCCCTTCATGATCTAGTAATTTCCTTTCCCTCTTTTTTTCAGCTTCATTATTTTCCATATTTTTATCTTCCTTTTCACATATTCTCCCCTCTACTTCTCCAATCTTCATTGCCACTGTATCCAGTTTGTTTTGCATCTCGGTTATAGCATTTTTAAATTCCTCCTGACTAGTTCTTAGGTATTTGATCTCTGCAGCAAGGGTTTCTCTGGTGTCTTTTATGCTTTTATCAAGTGCAGCTAGTAGTCTTATGACTATTGTTCTAAATTATTGTTCAGATATGTTGCTTATATCTGTTTTGAGCAAGTCCCTGTCTGTGATTTCTTCTTGACCTTTCTTTTGGGGAGAATTACTCCATCTTGTCATTTTGGCTACGTTTCTGTCTTTTACGTGCTTTCAAAGCTTGTTATGTTTCCTGCACCTGAGAGTGTTGCTATATTAAAAAGGGGTCATACATTGCCCAGGGTCTGGCACTTCAGAAAGTGTTTCTGGCGTATGCTGTATGCACTCTGCTGTTGCATTTTGGGTGCTCTTTCCCACTGGTCAGTCCTCTGCAGAGTTCCTCCTTGCTTGCGGTGGTGGAGTGTTTGCACTTTTAACTAGGTGTGCTTTTATTTGTTTGATTTGTTTGTTGAAACTCTGGAAAAAAGGGGGAAGGAACCCGATCTCAAAGACAGAAAAGAAAGGGAACAACAACAACTAGAGAATCAAAAAGCTATAAGGCTAATTCCAAAGAAAAAGAAAGGAGAAAAGACAAAAAGAAGGAAAAAGAAAAAAAAAATAGAGAAGCCTGATCCAAAAAAAAAAAAAAGGAGAAAAGGAATTGAAAAGCACAAACAAGAATCTATGAGCCTGATTCCAAAAGAAAAAAGAAAAAAGATGAAAGAAGAAGAAAAGGAACAAGAACTGTCCATGTCATTTTGAGGCACGATTTTCAGGGCACTTGGTGCATGGCGGTGCTGGCTATGCTGGTCTGGGGGAGAGGTCCCCTGTGTTGGCTCAGAGTCAGTCTTGCCCCAGTAAATAAGCAGTTGCCAGGCACAGGGGGGCAGGGCTCCGTGTAAGTGGGTCCCGCCTCCACTCGGGGCGACTGTGTTGCTCTGTGAGGTTTTGGTGTTTGAGGGGAATGGTGCCACCCCAATCTCTCATCCCTGGACTGGGAGTCTCACAACCCTCACTGTTCAGGCAGCTCCCACAGAATGGTGAGGGCAGTCACCTTACCCTGTGCCACAACTCTCCTGTGCTTTTTCTTTGGCACACAGCTGGGATTCAAAGGATTAAAGGACCTGGCACTGCATGGATCTGCTCCCCTACTCCGGAGTAGAGCCTCTCCACCCTGCTGATGAAAGGCCTTTGGCTGGCACCTGCAGGGTCTTTTGTCCTTGGGGAGGCAAGAAACCCTCTTCCAAAAGTACTCCAGGAGGGGGACTGTTCTCTCCCAGTGCACCCCAGAAATCTCTACACCACGCTATGCACTCCGGGACCAGCTCCCTCCTCCCCAGCAGTGTGTGCCACAGCTCTGCTCCAGAGAAAGTCGTGCCCTTCTGAAACCTCAGAATTTGAGTTCCAAACACTGTTTGCAAAAAGGAACTGGGACACTGAGTACTTCTCGCTCTCCAGTCCATGGTCCAGAGAGGTTTTCCTCTGTGCTAACTTGATGCCACACTTTCTCAACCCATCTCTCTTTCTCTCCCTTTTGCCTCTCCATGGAAATGGTTCCCTCCCCTCCGAGGCACCACCGTTTTTTCTCTCCCCCAATTCACTTTCACACACCTCACACCTGCCAGGCCATCTCCCTCCAACTGTGGAGACCCTCTGCCAGTCCGAAGATCGATTTCCTGGGTGTTCCAAGTGATCTGATCTCAATACAGGTGTGTTTGAAGGACGAGGAAAGCCCGGGGTCCCCCTACTTCTCTGCCATCTTAACTCCTACTGAAACTAATAAAACATCGTATGTCAACTACACTTCAGTAATAAAAATTCAAACACACACACACACACACACACACACACACGTGCGCACACACCATGAAATACCTCATCACACACACTAGGATGACTATAACCTAAAACAGAATATAACAAATGTTGGCAATTATGTGGGGAAATTGGAATTCTCATACGTTGCATGTGAGAATGTAAAATGATGCAGCCATTTTGAAAAAAAGTTTGAGAACTTCTCAAATGTTACACATAGAATCCCATATAACACAGTGATTCCACTCTTAGGAATGTACCCAAAAGAAGTGAAAAAAATCTATATCTATCTATATCTACATCTATATGTATCTATCTATCTATCTCTACGCAAAGTGTAAATCTACACAACGTGAAAATTACCCAAATGTTTATCAACTGATGCAAGAATAAACAAAATGTAGTAAATCCATACAGTAGTATGTTTATTCTACAATAGAAGAATGACATAAAGATACATGAAAAAAATATAGATTATCCTCAATTACATTATGCTGACTGAAATCAGCTATCATAAAGAGCACATATTATAGGCTTCTGTTTTTATGAAATGTACACAGTAAGCAAAGTTATAAATATAAAAAGTACATTAGCGGTTGCCTAATGCTGGGTAGGAATATGGGAATGGGTACGAGGTTTCTTTTGGGGGTAATTAAAATGTTTTAAAGTAAGGGTATAGTGATGGTTGTACCACACTGCGAATATACTAAAAGCCATTCATTGTACACTTTAAAACATTGGATTTTTTGTATGTGAATTATATATAAATAAAGTTGTTTAAAAAACGAAATCAATGAAATTGTAAACAGAAACACAATGGAGAAAAATCAATGAAACCAAAAGCTGGTTATTTGAAATATCATCAGTATTAATAAAACTCTATCCACATAACCAAGATCAAAAAAAAAAAGAGAGACAATCCTATGAATTTCAGGAATGAAAAAGAAGACATCTCTACTGATCCTACAGACTTTAAAATGCTAATAATGGGATACTATAAAGAACTCTGTGCCCATAAATTTGACAACATAAATTGAAATAGATTATTTCCTTCAAAGACAAAAGCTAATAAAATTAATGCAATAAGAAATAGATAAATTGAATTTTCCTACATGTATTAAAGAACTTGAATTTGTGATTTAAAATCTTCCACAAATAGAACTCCAGTCCTACACAGTTTCACCGGTAAATTTTATCAAACATTTAAGGAAATAATATCACCAATTCTACAAGACCATTCCAAGAAGGAGAATAAGAGAAAACATTTACTATCTCATTTGATGAGGCCAGCATCACCACAATACCAAAACCACATGAAAATGTTACAAGAAAAGATCCCTACAAAGAAATATTTCTCATAGACACAATATATTGAACAACCAAATTCAGCAAGGTAAAAAAGAAAGGTAAGATAGCATGACTAGATATGTTCTACTCAGGCATGCAAGGCTACATTAACATTTAAAAAATTTTTTAAATGTAATTCACCATATTAAAAAGTCTCAAGGAGAAAAAAACATTTGAGCATCTCAATAGAAGGAGAAATATTATTTGACAAAATTCTACATCCACTCATTATAAAAACTCTCAGAAAATTAGAAACAAAAGGGAATTTTCTTAATATAATAAAGGAGGTAATAATGAAAAAGTTTACAGTTAGTGTTATATTAATGACAAAAGACTAAATGATAATGTTAAAAAGTAATAGTAGATAATAGAGATAATAGCTAATAGAAATAAAAGAGACCCCAAGATCAGAAGCAAAGCGAGTATGTCTCTCACACTACTTGTAGGCAACATCATACTGGAAATCCAAAACAGTTTGATAAAGAAAAAGAAGAAATAAAAAAGAGATGCAGACACAAAGAAATGGAAAAACATTCCATGCTCATGGGCTGGAAGAGCAAATATTGTTAAAATGCCTATATTACCCAAAGCATCTACACATTTAATGCAATCCCTATAAAAATACCAACAGCAGTTTTTACAGAGCTAGAACAAACAATTCTAATATTTGTATGGAACCACAAAAGACCCCGAATAGCCAAAGCAGTCTGGAGAGAGAAAAGCACAGTTGGAGGCACCACAATTATGGACTTCAAGTTATATTACACAGCTGTAGTCACCAAGACAGTATGGTGCTGGCACAAAGACACATAAATCAATAGAACAGAATAGAAAACCCAGAAATGAACCCACAACTATACGGTCAACTAATCTTTGACGAAGCAGGAAAGAATTTCCAATGGGAAAAAAACAGTCTCTTCAACAAATGGTCTGGTAAAAACTGGACAGTTACATGCAAAAGAATGAAACTAGACCACTTTCTTACACCATACACAAAAATGTATTCAAAATGGATGAAAGATCTAATTTTTTAATGTTTATTTATTTTTGGGAGAGAGAGACAGAGACAGAGAGAGAGAGAGGCAGAGTGTGAGCAGGGGAGGGACAGAGAGAGAAGAGACACACACACAGAATCTGAAGCAGGCTCCAGGCTCTGAGCTATCAGCACAGAGCCCAACGCAGGGCTCAAACCCAAGAACCGCGAGATCATGATCGGAGCCAAAGTCCAAATGCTTCACTGACTGAGCCACCCAGGTGCCCCGGATGAAAGATTTAAATGTGAGACAGGAAGCCATCAAAATCCTAGAGGAGAACACAGTCAGTAACCTCTTTGACATCAGTCAGAGCAACATCTTTCTATACGTCTCCTGAGGCAAGGGAAACAAAAGCAAAAATAAACTATTGGGGGGCACCTGGGTGGCTCAATCAGTTGAGCGTCCAACTTTGGCTCAGGTCATGATCTGGAGGTTCATGAGTTTGAGCCCCACACTGGGCTCACTGCTTTCAGTGCAGAGCGTGCTTCAGATCCTCTGTCCCCCTCTCTCTACCCTTCCCCTGCTTGTGCGGTCTCTCTCTCTCTCTCTCAAAAATAAACATTTTTTTTAAAGTTTATTTATTTACTGAGAGAGAGAGAGAGAGAGAGAGAGAGAGAAAGCGCACGAGTGAGAGAATACCAAGCAGGCTCTGCACTGTTAGCACAGAGCCCAATGCGGGGCTCAATCTCACAACTGTGAGATCATGACCTGAGCCCAAATCAAGAGTCGGACGCTTAACAGACTGAGCTACCCAGGCGCCCCAAAAACAAAGAAACATTTTTTAAAAAAATAAAAAAAAGAAAGTATTGGGACTACATCAAAATAAAATATTTCTGCTCAGCGAAGGAAACAGTCAACACAACTAAAAGGCAACCTATGGAATCAGAGAAGATATTTGCAAATGACATATCTGATAAAGGCTAGTATCCAAAATGTGTAAAGAACTTATACAAATCAACACCCCAAAAACAAACAATCCAGTGAAGAAATGGGCAGAAGACATGAATAGACACTTTTCCAAAGAAGACATCCAGATGGCTACCAGACACATGAGAAGATGCTCAACATCACTCATCATCAGGGAAATACAAGTCGACACTACAAGGAGATATCACTTCATACCTGTCAGGATGGCTAAAATCAACAACACAAGAAACAACAGGTGTTGGTGAGGATGCAGAGAAAGGAGAACACTCTTAAACTGTTGGTGGGATGGCAAACTGGTACAGCCACTCTGGAGAACAGTATGGAGGTTCCTCAAAAAGTTCAAAATAGAACTACCCCACGATCCAGCAATTGCACTAGTAGGTATTTACCCTTACCTACAGATTCAAAGGGGCATATGAACCCTGATGTTGTAGCAGCATTATCAACAATAGCTAAATTATGAAAAGAGCCCAAACGCTCATCTAAAGAAGATGTGAGATATATAGATCTCTCTCTCTCTCTCTCTCTCTCTCTGTATGTATACATATATATTATATATTATATATTATATATTATATATTATATATTATACTATATATTATATTATATATAATGGAACATTACTCAGCCATAAAAAAGAATAAAATCTTGCCATTTGTAACAACATGGATGGAACTACAGTGTATTATGATAAGCAAACTAAATTAGAGAAAGACAAATACCATATTATTTCACTCATATGTAGAATTTAATAAATAAAACAAATCAACATGGGGGGAAAAAGGAGAGCCAAACCAAGAAACACACTCTTAACTATAGAGAACAAACCGATGGCTACTGGAGGGGATGTGGGTAGGGGGATGGGTTAAATAGGTGATGGGGATTAAGGCGTGCCCTTGTTTTGATGAGCACCAGGTGTTTTATGTAAGTGACGAATCACTAAATTCTACACCTGAATCCAATATTGCACTGTATGTTAGCAACCTGAAATTCAAATAAACACTTGGAGGAAAAAAAATACAATTGGTAAGAAATATATAAACTTAATTTTATTTGCTGATATGATTGTCTATGTAGAAAGTCCATTTTTTAATACCATCTAGAAACTGCAAGTTAGAAAAAAAAATCATTAAATTCTACACCTGAAACTAATATTACATCATATGTTGGCTGACTGGAATTTGGATAAAAGCTTGAAAAATTTCGACTAAATTCCTATATGCTAGTAAAGGAAAATCTAAATTTGAAATAAAACATATTATTTGCACAAAAGATACAATTGTACACACAAAAAATTAAGTGCTTGGGTGTAAATTTAACAACACGTGCAGGTTTGCTGAAAACTACAAAATCTGTGAAAGAAATTAAAGAATATCCAAACAAATAAAGAGAAATTCTGCGTTCATGGATTGAAATACCCAATACCGTTGAGATGTCAATTCTCCCCAATTTGATTTATAACTTCAACACAATCTCAATTATTAACCCAGTAAGTATTATTTTTTTTAGATATTGACAAACTGATTATAGCATTTATAATACAAGCCAAAAAAATCTCATGTAAGGCAAATTCCTACCAAAGTAAAGTTGGAGAACTCACACTACCCTATTCAAGACTTACTCTAAAGCTACAGTAATTAATCAAGGTAAAAGTATACACACATAGATTTGTGGAACAGAATAGAGAGCCAAGAAATTTTTCCAGACAGGTGTTGTCACTTGATTTTGGACAATGGGCAGAGGTCATCAATGGAGAAGGGACAGTCTTTATAACAGGTAGTGCTGGAAAAATTGGACATCTGTATAGAAACAAACAAACAAACAAACAAACAAACAAACCTGGCTTTGATCCATAGCTATCACCATATACAAAATACAGTGAAAATTAGTGACAGCATTATTTACAATAGCCAAGTTATGGAAGCAGATAAAGAAGATGTAGTATACGCATACAACGGAATATTATTCAGCCACAAAAAAATAACGAAATCTTGCCATTTACAATGACATAGATGGAGCTAGAGAGTATAATGCTAAGTGAAATAAGTCAGCCAGAGAAAGCAAATACCATATGATTTCACTCATATGTGGAATTTAAGAAACAAAACAAATGAACAAGGGCAAAGAGAGAGTGGGGAGAGAGAGAGAGAGAGACAGAGACAGAGACAGAGACAGAGAGGAGCCAAGAAACAGACTCTTAACTATAGAACACAAACTGATGGTTGCCAGTAGGGAGGTTGGGGTGGGGGTTAAATGGGGAAGGGGATCGAGGAAGGCACTTGTCGTGATGAGCACTGGGTGATGTATGGAATTGTTGAATCTCTATATGGCACAGCTGAAACTAATATTACTGTATGTGAATTATATTGGAATTAAATTTTTAAAATAAATAGGGGCATCTGGGTGGCTCAGTTGGTTGAGCGTCTGATTCTTGCTTTTGGCTCAGGTCATGATCTCATGATTTGTGAGATCGAGCCCTGCGTTGGGCTCTACACTGACAGTGTGGAGCCTGCTTAGCGTTCTCTCTCTCCCTCTCTCTCTGCCCCCCTCCACTTTCACTCTCTGTGTCTCTCAAAATAAATAGATAAATTCCCAAAATAAATAAATAGAAATAAATAAAATAAAATCCAGGACAAAAGAAGAAAAGCTAATTACAGACCAAAATGTATAACCTAAAACTATTAAACTTCCATAGTAAAGCACAGAAGAGTATCTTTGTGACCATGGGCTAGGCAATGATTTCTCAGATACAACATAAAGAGAAGAAAAGTATTAATAAATTGAACTTCATTAAATTAAGAACCTTTGCCCTTCTAAAGACCCCTTTAAATAAATGAAAAAATGGGGCGCCTGGGTGACTCAGTCGGTTAAGCGCCCAACTTCAGCTCAGTTCATGATCTCGCAGTCCATGAGTTTGAGCCCCGCGTCGGGCCCTGTGCTGACAGCTTGCAGCTCCAAGCCTGGAGCCTGCTTTGGATTCTGTGCCTCCCTCTCTCTCTGCCCCTCCCCTGCTCATGATCTGTCTCTCTCAGTAGGACAAATGAATAAATGTTAAAAAAAAAATTTTAATAAAAAAAATAAATGACAAAAACAAGCCACAGATTTGCAAATCCTAGATCTAACAATGTACTTGTGGCTAGAAAATACAAAGAACATTTAGAATTTACCAAAGAAATAAAAAACCTAATTAAAAAATGGAGAATAGATTTGAATAGACATCTCATTGAAGAAGACACATGAATGGCAAATAAATATTTCCAAAGATGGCCAACATTGTTTTCCATCAGGGAAATGAAAATTAAAACTACCAAATGCCACTGTGTATTAGAATGTATTAGAATGGCTAAAAAAACCAAACAGGAACCTAATAATTATACATAAACACTGTATTCTGTTAACTTACCACGGACATATAGGTTAGCAATTCTGAAACTGTATTATACATATCCATGTCTCTCAATGTCTAAGAAAGAAGTTTCAAATAAGCAAGAGTGGAAGGCTAGAATAAAGCCTTTGCAGTGAGAGTTAGAAACATTAGTATTAAACTCATGTTATACATGTTATATGTGTGTGTGTGTGTGGGTGTGTGTTATATAAATCTTCATCCATATCTATCTATCTATCTATCTATCTATCTATATGTTATATATATATATATATATATATATATATAAATCTTCATCCATATCTATTTATATATATATGTTATATATATAAATCTTCATCTATATCTGTTTATACATATGTGTGCATACATGGATTAGTATACATACATTTATTACATAGTTCTTTCCACTGAGAGGGCATAGAGGCAGTGAACGCTATAGTGCACACCCACTGCCCAAACCTTGGTTTCTAAATACATGCTCCAATGAAAGGAACCAGAGCTTCTGGTTGTAATGGCTGATTCTACAAGACAAAGGCGATATGATGATTAATTGCAATGTGATATTCCAGATTGGACATTTGAACAGTTAAAGCATACTGGTAGAGGTAGGCAAACCACAAGAGACTCTTAACTATAGAGAGCAAACTGAGGGTTGCTGGAGGGGAGGTGGGTGAGGGGATGGGCTAAATGGGTGATGGGCATTAAAGAGGGCACTTGTTGTGATGAGCACTGGGTGTTATACGTAAGTGATGAAGCACTACATTCTACGCCTGAAACCAATACTACACTATATGTTAACTAACTGGAATTTAAATAAAATCTTGGAAGAAAAAGGAAGAGTATTGGTGGGGGAAAAAGCAGGTGAAATCTCAGTAAAGTCTGTTACTCAGTTACTAGTAACGCGCCAAGGTTAATTTCTTAGTTTTGACAAATGCGATGTAGTTATAGTTATGTAAAATGATTACATTAGAGTTAACTGCGTGAAGGGTATATGATAACTCTCTGTACCATCTTTCAACTTTCCTTTAAATCTTGAACCATTCTAAAATTAAATGTGTATACTAAAATCTCACTTATTCAAAATTCAAAATATTAGACACATTTTCCCTGCTGTCACGATTATTCCTTAAGATACCACACTCAGATGTTACATGAACCCATTTTCTCGTCTCTCTTGCTTACTGCTGTAACCCCAGCATTTGAACACTGCTTGACATACAGTAGGAATGCAACACATATTCTGAAGGAGTTTAGATACATATTTGCCACACATTCAGTTACAACATACATTAGATGTTACATTCACTTATTCTTTTGTTACACTCATTTGGAACCCGTTCAATGATCCAGACATCAAGCACAGGCTCAGATATTTCCCATATACTTTATAGATATGGCACACAATCCTGAATATATCATACATAGCACCTTAGCTATCATAGGTATATACTTGCTACTTACATTCTTTCCCATATTGCTCACACATTCAGATGACACACACCTTCATTCAGACGTGTAACAGTAAAGTTCAGATGATTAGCTTGCTTACTCAGGTGGCATGTACATGCATTCAATATTTATAGACTTACTGAGATAGGAGAAAAATATTCAGATGTTATACACACAGATGTTACCCTCATCTAGTACACAGTCATCATGATATCACATACACTCAACAAGAGGCAACACAAACTCTCTCAGATGCCAAATACTCATTGAGAAGTTATAACGCTTTCAGGCATTGCATTCATTCAGTTGGGAACCTCTCATTGAGCAGTCTTATACATTCATTCAAATGACACAAACATTTGTTTTGTTTTAATCTATACATTCAGATGTCACTCGCATTTGAAAGGTCACATTCAGATGATACATATGCATACTATTTTTTTATTTATTTATTTATTTATTTATTTATTTATTTATTTATTATTTATTTTTTTAATATATGAAATTTATTGTCAAATTGGTTTCCATACAACACCCAGTGCTCATCCCAAAAGGTGACCTCTTCAATACCCATCACCCACCCTCCCCTCCCTCCCATCCCCCATCAACCCTCAGTTTGTTCTCAGTTTTTAACAGTCTCTTATGCTTTGGCTCTCTCCCACTCTAACCTCTTTTTTTTTTTGTTCCTTCCCCTCCCCCATGGGTTCCTGTTAAGTTTCTCAGGATCCACATAAGAGTGAAACCATATGGTATCTGTCTTTCTCTGTATGGCTTATTTCACTTAGCATCACACTCTCCAGTTCCATCCACGTTGCTACAAAAGGCCATATTT
This sequence comes from Lynx rufus, assembly GCF_022079265.1. Classification (NCBI taxonomy): domain Eukaryota; kingdom Metazoa; phylum Chordata; class Mammalia; order Carnivora; family Felidae; genus Lynx; species Lynx rufus. Next base: position 66,111 of record NW_025814888.1, read on the forward strand.
CATTTTTTCTCATTGCCACATAGTATTCCATTGTGTATATAAACCACAATTTCTTTATCCATTCATCAGTTGATGGACATTTAGGCTCTTTCCATAATTTGGCTATTGTTGAGAGTGCTGCTATGAACATTGGGGTACAAGTGCCCCTATGCATCAGTACTCCTGTATCCCTTGGATAAATTCCTAGCAGTGCTATTGCTGGGTCATAGGGTAGGTCTATTTTTAATTTTCTGAGGAACCTCCACACTGCTTTCCAGAGCGGCTGCACCACTTTGCATTCCCACCAACAGTGCAAGAGGGTTCCCGTTTCTCCACATCCTCGCCAGCATCTATAGTCTCCTGATTTGTTCATTTTGGCCACTCTGACTGGCGTGAGGTGATACCTGAGTGTGGTTTTGATTTGTATTTCCCTGATAAGGAGCGACGCTGAACATCTCTTCATGTGTCTGTTGGCCATCCGGATGTCTTCTTTAGAGAAGTGTCTATTCATGTCTTCTGCCCATTTCTTCACTGGGTTATTTGTTTTTTGGGTGTGGAGTTTGGTGAGCTCTTTATAGATTTTGGATACTAGCCCTTTGTCCGATATGTCATTTGCAAATATCTTTTCCCATTCCGTTGGTTGCCTTTTAGTTTTGTTGGTTGTTTCCTTTGCTAGGCAGAAGCTTTTTATCTTCATAAGGTCCCAGTAGTTCACTTTTGCTTTTAATTCCCTTGCCTTTGGGGATGTGTCGAGTAAGAGATTCATATGCATACTATTTGATGTGCTGCTCACACTCAGTAAAATGGAATATACCTTTTCTAAGGTTAAACCCCTGCTTAGAGGTCACAACCCCTTCTCAGATGAAAACACACTTATTAAAATGTACTCCACACATTACATAGCCTACACTGTAAATATGTTATACATGTTCACTCTGTATTTTGCACAGATTTAATCACATGTAAAATACCTATAATGGGATACTCAAAACACTCCTTTATCTCACATTTGTTCAAATGACACACGCGTTCATTCAGACACTATCCTCACACAATCAGGTCAAGTATTTTACTTGCATGTTCCCAAATCACTGCTGGATTCCCAACACTCACATGATTTTTGACTCCCAGGTTTCTTGCTCATGGACTTCTGCATGTGGGCAGATTTTCATCTAGAGAGCTAGGTACTCTTAGATAGGATGGGAAACTTGTGTAAAAAAGAGCAAATGGAAGAAGAGGATGATAGATCTATTATTAATCTCTCCTGTTCTCTCTTTCTCCCAACTCTCTTGAAACTAATCAAGTGCCATAGTGAAATGGATACATACATTATGTTCTATTCATATAATACTGTATGAAAATGAGTGATCTACTGCTACACACATCAATCAAGATGAATCACACAAATATAATATTAAATTAAAGAACTTAAACATCGAATAATACAACCTGTCTGCTTCCATTTATATAAATTATTAAAACAGGCAAAACTAATCTATGGTGTTCAGAAATCAATATATTGGCTATCCTTGAAGAAGGAGTAGGGAACAGAAGAGCCAAGAAAGCAGCATTACCCAAAAGAAAAAAAAATCAACTATTCTCTGTAAGTACTTCATAATGCGGAAGAATTTATCCATAATACACATTCAATTAAACAGGAGTTCAAAGACAGGAAATTAGAACAACAGAATATGATGAAAGGAAAAATTTCTGAGCTTAGGAAATGAAGCAAGAACTAAAAAACAAACAACAAACAAACAACCCCCCCAAACCCACCATTGTAAGTCTAGCAAATATATTAGAAATAAGGAGGAAAGCAACAAAGAAAAAAGTAGGAATAACATCAGCCACCTCATACCCAGCCCTTGATTTCCTTTTTTTTAAAGTTCTTATTCAAATTCCGGGTAGTTAATGTACAGTGTAATAATAGTTTCAGGTGTTCAAAAGAGTGATTCAACACTTCCATACGACACCCAGTGCTCATCACAACAAGTGCACTCCTTAATACCCACCACCTATTTAACCCATCCCCCACCCACCTCCCTTCTGGTAGCCATCAGTTTGTTCTCTGCAGGCCTTGATTTCTAATATCATTCTTTGATAAAAGGAATTAGGACTCCTTGAAGAGATGACTAATTCTAGGACTGAGGCAGGGAATATGCAACATGAGTAGGGAGCATTTTGCAGTACCAGAAAGTGAAGAAGTACTGAAAGTACTGAAGTACTGAAAAAAAAAAAAATCAATGATGGGGTTAAGTCAAAGAGACACTGGAGCCAACTGAAAGATATTCTAATGGCCAAAGCTGAAACAATTGGGGAACAACATAAATAAAATAGTATTGAATTATAATCCAAAGTATAAAATATGTACCCATGATTCCACACTAGCATAAATAAGTGATTGAAGAAAATAAATGGAGGTGAACAAATTTCCCATAGTTAAGAATTCTGAATAATTTTTTATAGAAACCCCACACTCAAGGAGGTTGAACATAGTCTCCACTCCTTAAGTGTGGGCTGCTCACAGTGACTTCATTCCAAAGAGTAAAGAATGGAAAAATGGAAAAAAGAGTAACGTTATAGTGAAGAAACCTGAGTTAACCTTAAGAGTGATAAATCATGTTAATAGAATGTACCCTGAATATAACGTGATGGGGCGGGGCGCCTGGGTGGCTCAGTTGGTTAAGTGACCGACTTTGGCTCAGGTCATGATCTCCCAGTTCGTGGGTTCGAGCCCAGCGTCAGGCTCTGTGCTGAATGCTTGCTCGGAGCCTGGAGCCCGCTTCAGATTCTGTGTCTCCTTCTTTCTCTGTCTCTCCCCTGCTTGTGCTCTGTCTCACTCTGTCTCTCAACAATAAATAAATGTAAAAAAAAAATTTAATATAATGTGATGAGAATAACACTTAACCTCTGTGCTGTGATCTTCCTCCTCCAAACCCCAAACCCCAGTCTAATCATGAAACAAACATCAGACGAAATCCAAGTTAGGGGCATTCTGCAAAATATCTGACCAATACTTCCTCAACACTGTCAAGGTCATCAAAAACAAAGAAAGACTAAGAAACTGTCACAGGCAGGAGGAACCTAAGGAGAAGTGACGACTAAACGTGGTATCCTGGATGGGATCTTATAACAGAAAGAGAGTAGATAAAACCAAGGAAGTGTAGGCTTTAGTTAATAAATATTAATATTGGGGTGCCTGAGTGGCTCAGTCGGTTAAGCATCCGACTCTTGACTTCCACTCAGGTCATGATCTCATGGTGCCTGATTTCGAGCCCCGCATCAGGCTCCACACTAACAGTGTGGGACGTGCTTGGGATTCTCTCTCTCCTCTCTCTGCCTCTCTCCCTCTCTCTGTCTCTCTCAAAATAAATACATACATACATACATACATACAGAAATAAATAAAGTTTAAAAAAATAATACGTTTTAATATTATTTTGCTAATTGTGGCAAATTTACTATACTAACATAAGGGGTTAATAAAAAAGGAAACTCTCCATAAAGTCTGTACTATCTTCATAAGTTTTCTGTAAATATAAAGCACTTCAAAAATGTAAAGCTTATTTTAAAAAGAATAACGTCAAAGAAGAAACTGGCTTGTGATCTTTACAGTGAGTGCAAAGAAAGGAAACAGGAAAACTATAGCAATTAGGAAAGTCATAAAAATGGGGAACAAAATTAATACAAAATTAGTTTAGTTGGATCCCTAAAAATATATGAAATCTAATAACATTTCAACAGTGTAGGAAATTTCCCTTGAAGTAAAACACACACACACACACACACACACACACACACACACACACAAAACATGCTGAAGCTCTGGCTCAAAACAAAAGAAAACAAACAAACAAACAAAAAACAAAAAAACACCACATATTGGAAAAATGTGTAGAAAAATAATGACAAAGATGAATCCAGGGTAAGTTATTTAAATGGAAGTATAAAAACGTAATTATTCATATAGTCAACTAGAGAAGACAAATCACCTACAAGGAGGAAAAATCAGTTTGAGCTCAGATTTTGCGGCGCCAGCATTTCATTCCAGAAGGTAATGCAGCAATGTGCACAAAACTGTGAGCAGACTATCACTCAAAAGTGTCATACACAACAAAGATAACAGTTGAATATAAAGGTGATTTGTGTACATTTTCAAACATGAAAGAATGTATGGAATGGCCCTATTAAAAGAATAATTACAGTGCTTAATGATGAAGTCTATTTAACTCACGGATGAACAATAATACATAAACCAGGAATAGAAAAGTGTGAGTATAATGAATGATGCTGAACAATGATCGCATTTATAACTAGAACGAAGACTAAACAGTCAAGGGGTTATGGGCACAGAACAGAATGTAAAAGTTATGAAAATGGACAAAGTGAAAAATAATACAAATATCAAAACTAAGAATTGGGAAGGGGATTCACTAGTCCAGTCTCCTATTCTAACTTTATGCCAGAGGGCAAAATGATTCCTCTCTGGAGGCCAAAATCTTAAGTGATCTCTGCATGTTTTATATGCAAAGTATAGTAAACAACTAAAAAGAAAAAAAGTAGCAGGCATGAACAAGATAGGACTAAATGGAAGGAACCCCAGGTTAAAAAAGAAGAAAAAGAAAAAGAAATAAAATGAACAGATCCATAAATAATCCAGCATTTGGAATTCAAGAAACTAGATGACAAGAAGAATTTAACCAGAAAACTTAAATATATAAAAATAACACAATAAAAAATTTAGAAATGAAAATAAAATAAATGAAATTAAAAACATAACAGATTGATTTTTTTAATATATGAAATTTATTGTAAAATTGGTTTCCATACAACACCCAGTGCTCATCCCAAAAGGTGCCCTCCTCAGTACCCATCACCCACCCTCCCCTCCCTCCCACTCCCCATCAACCCTCAGTTTGTTCTCAGTTTTTAACAGTCTCTTATGCTTTGGCTCTCTCCCACTCTAACCTCTTTTTTTTTTTTCCTTCCCCTCCCCCATGGGTTTCTGTTAAGTTTCTTAGGATCCACATAAGAGTGAAACCATATGGTATCTGTCTTTCTCTGTATGGCTTATTTCACTTAGCATCACACTCTCCAGTTCCATCCACGTTGCTACAAAAGGCCATATTTCATTCTTTCTCATTGCCACGTAGTACTCCATTGTGTATATAAACCACAATTTCTTTATCCGTTCATCAGTTGATGGACATTTAGGCTCTTTCCATAATTTGGCTATTGTTGAGAGTGCTGCTATAAACATTGGGGTACAAGTGCCCCTATGCATCAGCACTCCTGTATCCCTTGGATAAATTCCTAGCAGTGCTATTGCTGGGTCATAGGGTAGGTCTATTTTTAATTTTCTGAGGAACCTCCACACTGCTTTCCAGAGCGGCTGCACCACTTTGCATTCCCACCAACAGTGCAAGAGGGTTCCCGTTTCTCCACATCCTCGCCAGCATCTATAGTCTCCTGATTTGTTCATTTTGGCCACTCTGACTGGCGTGAGGTGATATCTGAGTGTGGTTTTGATTTGTATTTCCCTGATAAGGAGCGACGTTGAACATCTTTTCATGTGCCTGTTGGCCATCCGGATGTCTTCTTTAGAGAAGTGTCTATTCATGTTTTCTGCCCATTTCTTCACTGGGTTCTTTGTTTTTCGGGTGTGGAGTTTGGTGAGCTCTTTATAGATTTTGGATACTAGCCTTTTGTCCGATATGTCATTTGCAAATATCTTTTCCCATTCCGTTGGTTGCCTTTTAGTTTTGTTGGTTGTTTCCTTTGCTGTGCAGAAGCTTTTTATCTTCATAAGGTCCCAGTAATTCACCTTTGCTTTTAATTCCCTTGCCTTTGGGGATGTGTCGAGTAAGAGATTGCTACGGCTGAGGTCAGAGAGGTCTTTTCCTGCTTTCTCCTCTAGGGTTTTGATGGTTTCCTGTCTCACATTCAGGCCCTTTATCCATTTTGAGTTTATTTTTGTGAATGGTGTGAGAAAGTGGTCTAGTTTCAACCTTCTGCATGTTGCTGTCCAGTTCTCCCAGCACCGTTTGTTAAAGAGACTGTCTTTTTTCCATTGGATGTTCTTTCCTGCTTTGTCAAAGATGAGTTGGCCATACGTTTGTGGGTCTAGTTCTGGGGTTTCTATTCTATTCCATTGGTCTGTGTGTCTGTTTTTGTGCCAATACCATGCTGTCTTGATGACGACAGCTTTGTAGTAGAGGCTAAAGTCTGGGATTGTGATGCCTCCTGCTTTGGTCTTCTTCTTCAAAATTCCTTTGGCTATTCGGGGCCTTTTGTGATTCCATATGAATTTTAGGATCGCTTGTTCTAGTTTCGAGAAGAATGCTGGTGCAATTTTGATTGGGATTGCATCGAATGTGTAGATAGCTTTGGATAGTATTGACATTTTGACAATATTTATTCTTCCAATCCATGAGCAGGGAATGTCTTTCCATTTCTTTATATCTTCTTCAATTACCTTCATAAGCTTTCTATAGTTTTCAGCATACGGATCTTTTACATCTTTGGTTAGATTTATTCCTAGGTATTTTAGGCTTCTTGGTGCAATTATGAATGGGATCAGTTTCTTTATCTGTCTTTCTGTTGCTTCATTGTTAGTGTATAAGAATGCAACTGATTTCTGTACATTGATTTTGTATCCTGCAACTTTGCTGATTTCATGTATCAGTTCTAGCAGACTTTTGGTGGAGTCTATCGGATTTTCCATGTATACTATCATGTCATCTGCAAAAAGCGAAAGCCTGACTTCATCTTTGCCAATTTTGATGCCTTTGATTTCCTTTTGTTGTCTGATTGCTGATGCTAGAACTTCCAGCACTATGTTAAACAACTGCGGTGAGAGTGGGCATCCCTGTCGTGTTCCTGATCTCAGGGAAAAAGCTCTCAGTTTTTCCCCGTTGAGGATGATGTTAGCTGTGGGCTTTTCATAAATGGCTTTTATGATCTTTAAGTATGTTCCTTCTATCCCGACTTTCTCAAGGGTTTTTATTAAGAAAGGGTGCTGGATTTTGTCAAAGGCCTTTTCTGCATCGATTGACAGGATCGTATGGTTCTTCTCTTTTTTTATTTTTAATGTGATGTATCACGGTGATTGATTTGCGAATGTTGAACCAGCCCTGCATCCCAGGAATGAATCCCACTTGATCATGGTGAATAATTCTTTTTATATGCCGTTGAATTCGATTTGCTAGTATCTTATTGAGAATTTTTGCATCCATATTCATCAGGGATATTGGCCTGTAGTTCTCTTTTTTTACTGGGTCTCTGTCTGGTTTAGGAATCAAAGTAATGCTGGCTTCATAGAATGAGTCTGGAAGTTTTCCTTCCCTTTCTATTTCTTGCAATAGCTTGAGAAGGGTACGTATTATCTCTGCTTTAAACGTCTGGTAGAACTCCCCTGGGAAGCCATCTGGTCCTGGACTCTAATTTGTTGGGAGATTTTTGATAACCGTTTCAATTTCTTCGCTGGTTATGGGTCTGTTCAAGCTTTCTATTTCCTCCTGATTGAGTTTTGGAAGAGTGTGGGTGTTTAGGAATTTGTCCATTTCTTCCAGGTTGTCCAGTTTGTTGGCATATAGTTTTTCATAGTATTCCCTGATAATTGTTTGCATCTCTGAGGGAATGGTTGTAATAATTCCATTTTCATTCATGATTTTATCTATTTGGGTCATCTCCCTTTTCTTTTTGAGAAGTCTGGCTACAGGCTTGTCAATTTTGTTCATTTTTTCAAAAAACCAACTCTTGGTTTCGTTGATCTGCTCTACAGTTTTTTTAGATTCTCTATTGTTTATTTCTGCTCTGATCTTTATTATTTCTCTTCTGCTGCTGGGTTTAGGCTGCCTTTGCTGTTCTGCTTCTATTTCCTTTAGGTGTGCTGTTAGATTTTGTATTTGGGATTTTTCTTGTTTCTTGAGATAGGCCTGGATTGCAATGCATTTTCCTCTCAGGACTGCCTTCGCTGCGTCCCAAAGCGTTTGGATTGTTGTATTTTCATTTTCGTTTGTTTCCATATATTTTTTAATTTCTTCTCTAATTGCCTGGTTGACCCACTCATTCGTTAGTAGGGTGTTCTTTAACCTCCATGCTTTTGGAGGTTTCCCAGACTTTTTCCTGTGGTTGATTTCAAGCTTCATAGCATTGTGGTCTGAAAGTATGCATGGTATAATTTCAATTCTTGTATACTTATGAAGGGCTGTTTTGTGACCCAGTATATGATCTCTCTTGGAGAATGTTCCATGTGCACTCCAGAAGAAAGTATATTCTGTTGCTTTGGGATGCAGAGTTCTAAATAGATCTGTCAAGTCCATCTGATCCAGTGTCTCATTCAGGGCCCTTGTTTCTTTATTGACCGTGTGTCTAGATGATCTATCCATTTCTGTAAGCGGGGTGTTAAAGTCCCCTGCCATTACCACATTCTTCTCAATAAGGTTGCTTATGTTTATGAGTAATTGTTTTATATATTTGGGGGCTCCGGTATTCGGCGCATAGACATTTATAATTGTTAGCTCTTCCTGATGGATAGACCCTGTAACTATTATATAATGTCCTTCTTCATCTCTTGTTACAGCCTTTAATTTAAAGTCTAGTTTGTCTGATATAAGTATGGCTACTCCAGCTTTCTTTTGGCTTCCAGTAGCATGATAAATAGTTCTCCATCCCCTCACTCTGAATCTAAAGGTGTCCTCAGGTCTAAAATGAGTCTCTTGTAGACAGCAAATAGATGGGTCTTGTTTTTTTATCCATTCTGATACCCTATGTCTTTTGGTTGGCGCATTTAATCCATTTACATTCAGTGTTATTATAGAAAGATACGGGTTTAGAGTCATTGTGATGTCTGTATGGTTTATGCTTGTAGTGATGTCTCTGGTACTTTGTCTCACAGGGTCCCCCTTAGGATCTCTTGTAGAGCTGGTTTAGTGGTGATGAATTCCTTCAGTTTTTGTTTGTTTGGGAAGACCTTTATCTCTCCTATTCTGAATGACAGACTTGCTGGATAAAGGATTCTCGGCTGCATATTTTTTCTGTCTAGCACACTGAAAATCTCGTGCCAATGCTTTCTGGCCTGCCAAGTTTCAAAAGAGAGATCAGTCACGAGTCTTATAGGTCTCCCTTTATATGTGAGGGCACGTTTACCCCTTGCTGCTTTCAGAATTTTCTCTTTATCCTTGTATTTTGCCAGTTTCACTATGATATGTCCTGCAGAAGATGGATTCAAGTTACGTCTGAAGGGAGTTCTCTGTGCCTCTTGGATTTCAATGCCTTTTTCCTTCCCCAGTTCAGGGAAGTTCTCAGCTGTTATTTCTTCAAGTACCCCTTCAGCACCTTTCCCTCTCTCTTCCTCCTCTGGGATACCAATTATGTGTATATTATTTCTTTTTAGTGTATCACTTAGGTCTCTAATTTTCCCCTCATACTCCTGGATTTTTTTTTTATCTCTCTTTCTCTCAGCTTCCTCTTTTTCCATAACTTTATCTTCTAGTTCACCTATTCTCTCCTCTGCCTCTTCAGTCCGAGCTGTGGTCGTTTCCATTTTGTTTTGCATTTCGTTTAAAGCGCTTTTCAGCTCCTCGCGACTGTTCCTTAGTCCCTTGATCTCTGTAGCAAGAGATTCTCTGCTGTCCTCTATAGTGTTTTCAAGCCCAGCGGTTAATTTTATGACTATTATTCTAAATTCACTTTCTGTTATATTATTTAAATCCTTTTTGATCAGCTCATTAGCTGTTGTTATTTCCTGGAGATTCTTCTGAGGGGAATTCTTCCGTTTGGTCATTTTGGATAGTCCCTGGAGTGGTGAGGACCTGCAGGGCACTTCCCCTGTGCTGTGGTGTATAACTGGAGTTGGTGGGCGGGGCCGCAGTCAGTCCTGATGTCTGCCCCCAGCCCACCGCTGGGGCCACAGTCAGACTGGTGTGTGCCTTCTCTTCCCTTCTCCTAGGGGCGGGATTCACTGTGGGGTGGCGTGGCCCGTCTGGGCTACGTGCACACTGCCAGGCTTGTGGTGCTGGGGATCTGGCGTATTAGCTGGGGTGGGAAGGCAAGGTGCACAGGGGCAGGAGGGGCAGGCTTAGCTCGCTTCTCCATAGGTGATCCACTTCAGGAGGGGCCCTGTGGCAGCGTGAGGGAGTCAGATCCGCTGCCAGAGGTTTGGCTCCGCAGAAGCACAGAGTTGGGTGTTTGCGTGGAGCGAGCAAGTTCCCTGGCAGGAACTGGTTCCCTTTGGGATTTGGCTGGGGGATGGGCGGGGGAGATGGCGCTCGTGAGCGCCTTTGTTCCCCACCAAACTGAGCTCTGTCATCTGGGGGCTCAGAGGCTCTCCCTCCCTTTGTCCTCCAGCCTTCCCGCTTTCTGAGCAGAGCTGTTAACTTATGACCTCCCAGACGCTATGTCGCGCTTGCTGTGGGAACACACTCCGTCCATCGGGGCCCTCCGCTTTTGCAAGCCAGACTCGGGAGCTCTGCTTGGCCAGGGGGCCGTCCCTCTGCCCCGGCTCCCTCCCGCCAGTCCGTGGAGCGGGCACCGCCTCGCCGCCCTTCCTACCCTCTTCCGTGGGCCTCTCGTCTGCGCTTGGCTCCGGAGACTCCGTTCTGCTAATCCTCTGGCGGTTTTCTGGGTTATTTAGGCAGGTGTAGGTGGAATCTAAGTGATTAGCAGGACGCGCGGTGAGCCCAGAGTCCTCCTACGCCACCATCTTCTTCTGCTTCCAACAGATTGGTTTAGAACCAGGTAAGACAAGAAGAAAGGAATAGGAAGTAGAAAATATATTAAAATATCCACAATGAAAAATAGAAAGCAATAAGGATAGAAGACAAAGAGGTAAGTGTAAGATATATGAGAAATGGAGAATAAGTATAAGATATCGAATTTGAGCCAGACAGAGAGGAAGGAGGGAGAATGGAGCAGAATGGACATCCTTCAGGTAGAGTGAAATGATCACCAATGGAAACATGGAGATACGAAAAGAATAAATGGAAACGGAAGGGGAAAATATATGGGTTATTCTAAATGATTATTGGTGTACGGAATAGTATAATATGGACCTTAAAATATATGTAAAATTAAAATGCGTGCTTAAAATAACACAGAAGATGAGGGACATGAAGGGAACTAAGTGTTTTAATATCCTTGGCCTTTTCTGGGAAGTAGTGAAAGTATCCATAAAAAAAAAAAAGACTCTAATTAGCAAAATGCATAGTGTGTTCTTCTTTTCTTAAGTGTATTTATTTATTTTGAGATAGAGAGCACGAGCGTGTGAGAGTGGGGTAGGAGCTGAGAGAGAGACACAGAAGAATCCCAGCGCAGGCTCTGCGCTGTCAGTGTGGAGCCCCACAGGGGGCTCGATTCCACAAACCGTGAGATCACAGCCTGTGCCAAAATCAGGAGTCAGGCGCTGAACTGACTGAGCCACCCAGGCGCCCCCATAGTGTGTTCTTGAGAATCGTCACAGAAAGAAAGGAATTATACATGTAACCAGCTTCTGAAGAGGAAATATAAAATGATGATAAATACTTAATCAGAATATGACAAAACCAAAACCAAAACCAAAACCAAAAAAAGAAAAAGACATCAAACACATGGGAGACACAGAAGCAGATAGTAAGATGGTAGATTTAGACAAAAATATATCTGTGATTACATTAAAGCTTAATGAATTTAAAAACTTAAAAAAAATGAAGATATCAATGAAACAGAAAAACGATAGAGAAAATACAGCTAACATTTGTTTGTAAAGATTATGACTGATAAACCAATAGCATGACTGATCAAGAAAACATAGAGAAAGCATAAATGACCATATCGAGAATGAATGAGATCACAACATGAAGACATAGATATTGAAAAGGTAACTGGTGTAAAATTGTTATGGACAACTTTACACTAAAAAAATTTGAGGATTTAAATAAAATGAAAAATTCCTCGAAAGAAACAACTTACCAAATCTGACAGAAGAAATAGAAAATATGATTGATCTTAAGGTTATTGTTTAAACTGTATGTTATTGAACACTTTCCCACAAAGAACATTGCAGGCATAGACAGTTCAACCAACGAATCCTTCCAAACACTTGGGAAAGAAACGCCACCAATTTTATGGCTGCATCATACTCCATTGTATATGTATACCACACCTTCCTTATCCATTTGTCTATTGATGGACACTAAGTTTGCTTCCACATCTTGACAAATGTAAATAGTATTGCAATAAACATAGGGGTGCATACATATTTTGAATCAGCAGGGTGTTTGTTTGTTTGTTTGTTTGTTTGTTTTTCCTTTGGGTAATATCCAGTAGTGGAACTATTGGATTGTACGGCATTTCTATTATGCATTTTTTGAGGAACCTTGAGACTATTTTCCACAATGGCTATACCAATTTCCATTCCCACCAGCAGTCTACGAGGGTTCCTTTTTCTCCACATCCTCTCCAACATTTGTTATTTCTTGTGGTTTTTTATTTTAGCACTCTGACAGGTGTGAGGTGTATCTCATTGTGGTTTTGATTTGCATTTCCTGATGGTCGGTGATGTTGAGCATCACTGTGCTGTACAGTATATTCAACACTATCTTGAAAACTAATGTAGCATTGTGTGTCAACCAGTCTCAAAAAAAAAAAGACAAGAAATAGCACCAATTACAAATAAAGTCTTTGAAAGACAAGAAAAATTACTCTTTCCAATGATTTTAACTCTCTAGCAAAAATCTGAACCCAAGACCAGAAACAGACCTTACAAAAAGGAGAATTACAAGATATTAACAAATAGAATCAGCAATATATATAAGGGATAGTCCATGGCGATTAAGGCATGATTAAGCAAGGCAAGGGTGATTTAATGTTGGAAAATCTATCAGTGTAGTTCCACATATTAATAGAAGGGAGTTAAGTTATATGACAATCTCAATGGATATAGAAACATATAATTTTACAAAATTAATTATTTTTTGAAAAATTCTTAGAAAATTAGTGCATAGAACTGTTAAATACTGAACCTGGTAAATACTATCCATAAAACAGGTAGCAAACATCAATAGTGGTGAATTATTTAAAGCATCCTACCTGAAACTGAAAATGGAAGAGATAGACAAGGAAAAGAATATAGAATTGGAAAGGATGGAATATAAATGTTATCATTCACACATGATATTATTAAACACATAGAAAAATCCAAAAGAATTTGCAAACTATTAGAATTAATAAGTGAACTTAGCAAGGTTGCAGGAGGCAAGAGGACACATAACTATTAATTATTTTTCTATAAACAAAAATGAACAAACAAAAGGAAAGGAAATAGCAAAGGTAATGCCGTCTACAATAACATAAAAATAAAATACCTAGGAATCAATCTAAGGAAAGAAATGCAAGACACAACCCATTATTTAGAACAATTAAAGGAAATCTAAATAAATACCACGCCCCTGGATGGAAGTCTCAATAATGTAAGATGTAAATACTGCCCAAATTGCTCTATACAAACAGTGTAATAAAATTTTTTTATTTTTTTAATGAAGTTTATTGTCAAATTGGTTTCCATACAACACCCAGTGCTCATCCCAAAAGGTGCCCTCCTCAAAACCCTTCACCCACCCACCCCTCCCTCCCACCCCCCATCAACCCTCAGTTTGTTCTCAGTTTTTAAGAGTCTCTTATGCTTTGGCTCTCTTCCACTCTAACCTCTTTTTTTTTTTTCCTTCCCCTCCCCAATGGGTTTCTGTTAAGTTTCTCAGGATCCACGTAAGAGTGAAACCTAGAACAAGCAATCCTAAAATTCATATGGAACCACAAAAGGCCCCGAATAGCCAAAGGAATTTTGAAGAAGAAGACCAAAGCAGGAGGCATCACAATCCCAGACATCAGCCTCTACTACAAAGCTGTAATCATCAAGACAGCATGGGATTGGCACAAAAACAGACACATAGACCAATGGAATAGAATAGAAACCCCAGAACTAGACCCACAAACATATGGCCAACTTTGCAAATTGACAAAGCAGGAAAGAATATCCAATGGAAAAAAAGACAGTCTCTTTAACAAATGGTGATGTAATAAAATTTTTTAAACACAGCAGATTTTTCAAGGAAAAACTGAGAGCTTTCCTCCTAAGGTCAGGAACAAGACAGGGGTGTCCACTCTCACCAGTTTTATTCCACATAGTACTGGAAGTCCTAGCTGGACACATCAATTAAACAATAGGAAATAAAAGGCACCGAAACTGGTAAGGAAGAAGTAAAACGTTCACTATTTGCAAATGACATGATACTCTATAGAGAAAACCCTAATGACTTCACAAAAAATAAAACTATTAGAACTGAAAAATGAATTTGGTAAAGTCGCAGGATGCAAAGTCAATGTGCAGAAATCTGTTTCATTTCTATACACCAATAATGAAGCAGCAGAAAGAGAAATTAAGGAATCAATCCCACTTACAATTGCACCAAAACCAATAAGATACCTAGAAATAACCTTAACCGATGAGGTGAAAGACCTGTACTCTGAAAACTATAAAACACTAATGAAAGAAATTGAAGAGGACGCAAAGAAATGGAAAGACATTCCATGCTCACAGATTGGAAGAACAAATATTCTTTAAATGGCTCTACTACCCAAAGCAATCTACACATTTAATTCAACCCCTATCAAAATAACCAACATCAGTTTTCACAAAACTAGAACAAAAAATCCCAAAATTTAGATGGAACCACAAAAGACCCTGAATTGCCAAAGCAATTTCGAAAAAAAAAAAAAAAAAAGGCAGAGCTGGAGGCATCACAATTCCAGACTTCAAGTTACAGTACAAAGCTGTAATAATCAAAACAGCATGGTATGGCACAAAAGTAGACACATAGATCAATAGAACAGAATAGAAAACCCAGAAAAGAACCCACAACTATATGGGCAATTGATCTTCGACAAAGCAGGAAAGAATATCCAATGGGAAAAAAAAATACAGTCTCTTCAACAAATGCTGTCAGGAAAAACGGACAGCAACATTCAAAAGAATGAAACTGGACTGCTTTCTTACACCACACACAAAAATAAACTCACAATGGATTAAAGACCTAAGTGTGAGTCCTAAAAACATAAAAATCCTTGAAAGAGAGCACAGGCAGTAAGGTCTCTGACATTGGCCACAGCAACATTTTTCTAGCTATGTCTCCTGAGACAAGGGAAATAAAAGCAAAAATAAACTATTGGGACTACATCAAAATAAAAAGCTACTGCACGGTGAAGGAAACAATCAACAAAACTAAAAGGCATCCTATGGGATGGGAGAAGATATTTGCAAATGACATATCCGATAAAAGGTTAACATCCAAAATATACAAAGAATATTATTCAGCCATAAAAAAAAAAAACAAAGAAATGTTGCCATTTGCAGCGGCATGGATGGAGCTGGAGAGTATAATGCTAAGTGAAATAAGTCAGAGAAAGACAAATACTATATGATTTCACTCATGTGTGGAACTTAAGAAACAACAGCAACTACAAGAGTAAAGGAAGAGAGAAGGAGAGGGAGAGGGAGAGGGAGAAGGAGAGGGAGAGG
Organism: Lynx rufus; assembly: GCF_022079265.1. Taxonomy (NCBI): domain Eukaryota; kingdom Metazoa; phylum Chordata; class Mammalia; order Carnivora; family Felidae; genus Lynx; species Lynx rufus. Next base: position 81,643 of record NW_025814888.1, read on the forward strand.
GAGAGAGAAAGAGAGAGAAGCCAAGAAACAGACTCTTACTATAGAGAACAAACTCTATAGGTGGGTGGGTGAGGTGAAATAGGCGATGGAGGTTAAGGAGTGCACTTGTTGTGATGAGCACTGGGTGATGAATGGAATTGTTGAATCAGTATATTGTACACCTGAAACTTATATGACAGTACATGTTAACTATACTGGAATTTGAACCAATTTAAATTTAATTAAATTTTAAAAACACAGCAGGATTTTTGGAAATTGTCTAAAATGTATATGGAAATGTAAATGGGGAGAGAGAACCAAAGTAATCTTGAAGAAGAAAAGCATAGCTGAAGGACTCTGTAAGAAGAGTTAATAGAAAGTTATAAAGAAGACATTATATTGTTGGTGCAAGGATAAACAGACAGATGGAATACACTAAAGAATCCAGAAACATGCATGCACACTATAGTCATTGATGATGTAAATGCCATTGCAGTGAGGTGGGGGAGAAGATGGTCTTTTTAATAACTTGTGTGGTATCAACTGTATATCTCTATATATAGAATCTCTATAAAGAATATTCCCCCATCCTCACAAAATGTGAAATAATACATTTGAGATGTATTTCACATCTAAATAATAAATGTTAAATAATAAAGTGTTTAGAAGAAAATACAGGCAGGCAGCTGGTGTGGCTTGCTGGAGCCAGTGTGGGCAATAAGGACCTTGCTCTCTAAATGTCGAGGTTCTGTGTTCTGATTGCTGATCACAGCTTTTCATGGCTGAGGTGCTGGCAGCTTCTTAAAAAGTTAAACACAGAACTACCATATGACCTAGCAATTCTACTCAAAGGTATATATCCAGAAAAAATTGAAAACACAGACTTGAACAGAAATGTGTGTACCCATGTTCATAGCAGCATTATTGACGATAGCCATGAGGAGTAAACAGCCATGTGTCCATCAACGGATGAATGGGTAGGCAAAATAAGGTATATACACACAACGGAATATTATTCAGACATAAAAAATGAAATTTTGACATACACCTCAACATTGGTGGACCTTGAAAACGTTATGCTACCTAAAACAAGCCAGACGCAGTAAAACAAATACTGTATTTATATTCGTATCATATAACATATTTCACTTACATGAGTTACCTAGAATAGGCAAATTCATACAGGAAAAAAGTAGAATAAGAGATTGTTAGGGGCTGGTGGGAGTAAGAAATGGGGAGTCATTTTTTTAATAGGTACATAGTTTATGTTGGGGATGATGACAAAGTTTTGAGTATAGTTAGTGGTGATGGTGATGGATACATTGTGAATGTTATTTAATACCACAGAATTCTACACTTATGAATGGTTGAAATGATAACTATTATGTTATATACGTTTTACCACACAACATTTGTTTTAAGTGGTACGATCATTTTGGAAATTTCTTTGGTACTGTTTAATAAGGCTGAGTGTAGGCAATGTCCTATGACCTAGCTGTTCAGCTTGTAAGTAACTCTACAAACGCACATCTGTAAGTACAATTATCTCTAAAATATGTACAGTATTGTTCATACCACAAAATATGTACTATCCCAGACCAAAAAAAAAAAACTACCCAAATATTTATAACAAGTAAAATTAATGAATAAATCATACCCATTCCCATGATAGAATAAAATGTAACAATTAAGTGATTGGATAACTACCATACCCAAGAGCATGGATAAAACGCAGGAAAATGATGTTGAGTGAAAAGAAGCCACACACAGAAGACTCTATACTATATGATTCCATTCACATAAATTTAAAATCAGACAAATGTACACCTTGCTGCTGGAGGTGAGAGCTGTGGTTACTTTGCAGACGAGGGATGGGGGTAACTGGGAAGGGGCACAAGAGGGCCTTGGTAGGGAGCTACGTGATATTCTACATTTCAGATTGAGTGGTGATTGCATAGGTGTGGTGTGTTTACTTGTATAATATTTTGTAAGTTACACTTTAATAAATAGGTGTATTTGAAAACAACAAAGGGAGAGGAGACTGGAGGAAGATGGCGGCGTAAGAGGACACTGGGCTCACCGCGTCCTGCTGATCACTTAGATTCCACCCACATCTGCCTAAAGAACCCAGAAAACCGCCAGAAGACTAGCAGAACGGACTCTCCGGAGCCAAGTGTAGGCAAGAGGCCCACGGAAGAGGGTAGGAAGGGCGGAGGGGTGGTGCCCGCTACACGGACTGGTGGGAGGGAGCTGGGCGGTGGAGGGGCATCCTGCCCAGCAAAGCAGAGCCCCCGAGTCTGACTTGCAAAAGCGGAGGGGCCAGATTGCGTGAGTTCTGACAGCCAGCAGGACTCAACATCTGGAATGTTATAAGTCAACAGCTCTGCTCGGAGAGCGGGAGGGCGAGAGGACATGGGAGGGAGAGGTGTTGAGCCCCAGAAGACAGAGCTCAGCTCGGCGGGGAACAAGGGCACTGGCCAGTGCCATCTCCCTCGCCTATCCCCCAGCCGAAATCCCAAAGGGAACCACTTTCTGTCACCGAACTTGCTTGCACCACGCAAACACCCAATGCTGTCCTTCTGTGGATCCATCCCTCTGACGGGTCTGTCTGCCTCCCACCCGGTGCCACAGGGCCCCTCCCGTAGCGGACCACTGAAGGCAAAGCGAGCTGAGCCTGCCCCTCCCGCCACTGTGCACCTTGCAGAACCACCCTGGCTAATACACCAGATCCCATAGAAGTAGCACCACAAGCCTGGCAGGGTGCAAGTAGCCCAGACAGGGGCCACACCACTCCACAGTGAGTCCTGCCCCTGGGAGAGGGGAAGATAAGCTACACACCAGTCTGACTGTGGCCCCAGCAGTGGGCTGGGGACAGACATCAGGTCTGACTGCGGCCCCGCCCACCAACGCAAGTTACTCCAGACAGCACAGAGGAAGAGCCCTGCAGTTCTGCGCCACTCCAGGGACTATCCAAAATGACGAAATGGAAGAATTCTCCTCAAAAGAAACTCCTGGAAGTAGCGATGGCTAACGAACTGATCAAAAACGATTTAAGCAATATAACGGAACAAGAATTTAGAATAATAGTCATAAAATTAATCGCTGGGCTTGAAAAAAGCATAGAGGACAGCAGATAATCTATTACTACAGAGATCAAGGGACTAAGAAACAGTCAGGAGGAGCTAAAAAATGCAATAAATGAGGTGCAAAATGAAATAGAGGCGACCACAGCTCGGATTGAAGAGGCAGAGGACAGAATAGGTGAGTTAGAAGATAAAATTGTGGAAAAAGAGGAAGCTGAGAAAAAGAGATTAAAAAATCCAGGAGTATGAGGGGAGACTTAGAGAACTAAGTGGTGCAATGAACCGTAACAATATCCGTATAATAGGGATTCCAGAGGAGGAAGAGAGAGAAAAAGGGGCTGAAGGTGGACTTGAACAAGTCATAGCTGAGAACTTCCCTGATCTGGGGAGGAGAAAGGCATTGAAATCCAGAGGCACAGAGAACTCCCTTCACACGTCACTTGAATCGATCTTCTGCATGACATAGCATAGTGAAACTGGCAAAATACAAGGATAAAGAGAAAATTGTGAAAGCAGCTAGGGACGAACACGCTCTAACATATAAAGGGAGACCGATAAGACTAGTCACGGATCTATCTACTGAAACTTGGCAGGCCAGAAAGGAATGGCAGGAAATCGTCAATGTGATGAACACAAAAAATATGCAGCTGAGAATCCTTTATCCAGCAAGTCTGTCATTCAGAATAGAAGGAGAGATAAAGGTCTTCCCAAAGAAACAAAAACTGAAGGAATTCGTCACCACTAAACCAGCTCTACAAGAGATCCTAAGGGGGATTCTGTGAGTGAAATGTTATAAGGACCACAAAGTACCAGAGACATCACTACAAGAATTAAACCTACAGACATCACAAGGACTCTAAACCCATATCTTTCTACAATAACACTGAATATTAATGGACTAAATGCACCAACCAAAAGACATAGGGTATCAGAATGGATAAAAAACAAGACCCAACTACTTGCTGTCTACAAGAGACTCATTTTAGACCTGAGGACACCTTCAGATTGAAAGTGAGGGGATGGAGAACTATCTACCATGCTACTGGAAGTCAAAAGAAAGCTGGAGTAGCCATACTTATATCAGACAAACTAGACTTTAAATTGAAGGCTGTAACAAGAGATGAAGAAGGACATTATATAATAATTACAGGGTCTATCCATCAGGAAGAGCTAACAATTATAAATCTCTATGCGCCGAATACGGGAGCCCCCAAATATATAAAACAATTAACTACAAACATAAGCAACCTTATTGATAAGAATGTGGTAATTGCAAGGGACTTTAATACCCCACTTACAACAATGGATAGATCATTGAGACACAGGATCAATAAAGAAACAAGGGCCCTGAATGATACATTGGATCAGATAGACTTGACAGATATATTCAGAATTCTGCATCCCAAAGCAACAGAATATACTTTTTTCTCGAGTGCACATGGAACATTCTCCAAGATAGATCACATACTGAGTCACAAAACAGCCCTTCGTAAGCGTAAAAGAATTGAGATCATACCATGCATACTTTCAGACCACAATGCGATGAAGCTTGAAATCAACCACAGGAAAAAGTCTGGGAAACCTCCAAAAGCATGGAGGTTAAAGAACTCCCTACTAAAGAATGAATGGGTCAACCAGGTAATCAGAGAAGAAATTAAAAAAACATATGGAAACAAATGAAAATGAAAATACAACAATCCAAACGTTTTGGGATGCAGCGAAGGCAGTCCTATGAGGAAAATATGTTGCAATACGGGCCTATCTCAAGAAACAAGAAAAATCCCAAATACAAAATCTAACAGCACACCTAAAGGAAAGAGAAGCAGAACAGCAAAGGCAGCCTAAACCCAGCAGCAGAAGAGAAATAATAAAGATCAAAGCAGAAATAAACAATAGAGAATCTAAAAAAAAAAAAAATCTTTAGAGCAGATCGATGAAACCAAGAGTTGGTTTTTTGAAAAAATAAATCAGGGTGCCTGGGTGGCTTGGTCGGTTAATCATCCGACTTCGGCTCAGGTCATGATCTCACGGTCCGTGAGTTCGAGCCCCGTGTCAGGCTCTGTGCTGACAGCTCAGAGCCTGGAGCCTGTTTCAGATTCTGTGTCTCCCTCTCTCTCTGCTCCTCCCCTGTTCATGGTCTGTCTCTCTCTGTCTCAAAAATAAATAAACGTTAAAAAATTAAAAAAAATAAAAAAGACACACAAAATTTATCAACCTCTAGACAGGCTTCTCAAAAAGAAAAGGGAGATGACCCAAATAGATAAAATAATGAATGAAAATGGAATTATTACATCCAATCCCTCAGAAATACAAGCAATTATCAGGGAATGCTATGAAAAAGTATAAGCCAACAAACTGGACAACCTGGAAGAAATGGACAAATTCCTAAGCACCCACACACTTCCAAAGCTCAAACAGGAAGAAATTAGAAAGCTTGAACAGACCCATAACCAGCGAAGAAATTGAATCAGTTATCAAAAATCTCCCAACAAATAAGAGTCCAGGACCACATGGCTTCCCAGGGGAATTCTACCAGACATTTAAAGCAGAGATAATACCTATCCTTCTCAAGCTGTTCCAAAACATAGAAAGGGAAGGAAAACTTCCAGACTCATTCTATGAAGCCAGCATTACTTTGATTCCTAAACCAGACAGAGACCCAGTAAAAAAGAGAACCAGAGGCCAATATCCCTGATGAATATGGATGCAAAAATTCTCAATAAGATACTCGCAAGTCAAATTCAACAGCATGTAAAAAGAATTATACACCATGATCAAGTAGGATTCATTCCTGGGCTGCAGGGCTAGTCCAACATTCACAAATCAATCAATGTGATACATCACATTAATAAAAGAAAAGATAAGAACCATATGATCCTGTCAATCAATGCAGAAAAAGCATCTGACAAAATTCAGCATCCTTTCTTAAAAGAAACCCTCGAGAAAGTCAGGATAGAAGGAAGATACTTAAAAATTTAAAAAAGCCATTTATGAAAAGCCCACAGCTAATATCATCCTCAATGGGGAAAAACTGAGAGCTTTCCCCCTGAGATCAGGACCATGACAGGGATGTCCACTCTCACCGTTGTTGTTTCACATAGTGTTGGAAGTGCTAGCATCAGCAATCAGACATCAAAATCAAATCAAAGGCATCAAAATTGGCAAAGATGAAGTCAAGCTTTCACTTTTTGCAGATGACATGATATTATACACGGAAAACCCGATAGACTCCACCAAAAGTCTACTAGAACTGATACATGAATTCAGCAAAATCGCAGGATACAAAATCAATGTACAGAAATCAGTTGCATTCTTATACACTGATAATGAAGCAACAGAAAGACAGATAAAGAAACTGATCCCCTTCACAATTGTACCAGGAAGCATAAAATACTTAGGAATAAACCTAACCAAAGATGTAAAAGATGTGTATGCTGAAAAGTATAGAAAGCTTATGAAGGAAACTGAAGTAGATGTAAAGAAATGGGAAAACATTCCATGGTCATGGATTGAAAGAATAAGTATTGTTAAAATGTCAATACTACCCAAAGCTATCTACACATTCAATGCAATCCCAATCAAAATTGCACCAGCATTCTTCTCGAAGCTAGAACAAGCAATCCTAAAATTCGTATGGAACCACAAAAGGCCCAAATAGCCAAAGTAATTTTGAAGAAGAAGACCAAAGCAAGAGGCATCACAATCCCAGACGTTAGCCTCTACTACAAAGCTGTAATCCTCAAGACAGCATGGTATTGGCACAAAAAACAGACACATAGACCAGTGGAATAGAACAGAAGCCCCAGAACTAGGCCCACAAGTATGGCGAACTCATCTTTGCCAAAGCAGGAAAGAATATCCAATGGAAAAAAGACTGTCTCTTTAACAAATGGTGCTGGGAGAACTGGACAGCAACATGCAGAAGGTTGAAACTAGACCACTTCCTTACACCATTCACAAAAATAAAGTCAAAATGGATAAAGGACCTGAATGTGCGACAGGAGACCATCAAAACCCTAGAGGAGAAAGCAGGAAAAAACCTCTCTGACCTCAGCCGCAGCAATTTCTTACTTGACACATCCCCAAAGGCAAGGGAATTAAAAGCAAAAATGAACTGTTGGGACCTCATGAAGATAAAAACCATCTGGACAGCAAAAGAAGCAATCAGAAAAACTAAAAGGCAAGCAACGAAATGGGAAAAGATATTTGCAAATGACATATGGGACAAAAAGCTAGTATCCAAAATCTATAAAGAGCTCACCAAACTCCACACCCGAAAAACAAAGAACCCAGTGAAGAAATGGGCAGAAAACATGAAAAGACACTTCTCTAAAGAAGACATCCGGATGGCCAACAGGCACATGAAAAGATGTTCAACGTCGCTCCTTATCAGGGAAATACAAATCAAAACCACACTCAGATATCACCTCACGCCAGTCAGAGTGGCCAAAATGAACAAATCACGAGACTATAGATGCTGGAGAGGATGTGGAGGAACGGGAAACTTCTTGCACTGTTGGTGGGAATGCAAACTGGTACAGCCACTCTGGAAAT